>NW_023416021.1:0-23473 GCF_013373865.1 Monomorium pharaonis
TAAAAGCTACATTTATATCCAATAAAACGAGAAATATAGATCATATTGAAAAAAGTAAAACCAATTCTGATATTGAAATTGAAGCAGATGTTGATAACTACCAAAAAGCAAGCAGTTCAAGTTCTCTGAAAAATGCAAGTGACAACTTATGTGAGATAAATATGGCATATAACACAAAAGCAAGCAGTTCAAGTTCTCTGAAAAATGCAAGTGACAACTTATGTGAGATAAATAAGGCATATAACACAAGTCAGGCTACAGGTAAAAATTCCATGTTTGTAAAATATTATTAAATACACGGTCTCATACTGCGCGTTTACTTGGCTCAAGCCATTACCGTATCTCTTGACATGACAATTAAATTAATATTTTATTTTTGTATTTAATAATTTATAACGTTTTTTTATAAATATTTTTATTGTACTTAACATATAATAAACACATAAATATTACTTTTATGTTTTTTTTTTTTTGCAGAAGACAAAAATTTCAAAACCTTTGTTGTTAAAAGTTTAATAGATATCACTAATCGAGTGAAAAGATGCGAGTGTTTATTGAAAAAAAAGCAGGACAATTCTGAGCAATTGGAAAATCAGGTTTATGATACTGAGAACAAAATCTTAGATGAAAAATTTCCCATGCAAAATCTTGATGATGTAAAAAATATTGAACAGCAATTAAAACATGATGAAAAATTTAGAGATAAAGTTGTAAGTATAGATTAACATTACAAAATGTCTGTACAATACAAATTATAACAAAATACTTTTTTTAAAAAAATACAAAATAATTTGGCATTATAAATGTGTGAAATTTTAACAAAATCATCTTATTAAAAAAAAATATTTTCCCTACAAAAGAAATGATATGAAGAAAATGCGCCAACTAAAAAAATGGATGTTTATACGAACTAGAACATCTACTTTATTATTATTATTCTTTGACTGGCGTTCATAGTTTGGTTTTTTATTAAGCCCATATGAGACTAAAGATTGATATTGGGATTGAATTGAATAAAATGTAACCAATCACAGGTACAAATATTCTTTAACTTTGCTTTAGTTGGTCTAATTTCAATTTAATCTCAATCTTAATCTGTAGTCTGATATGGCTTAAAATTGTTTTAAGTTTGTCTTTAGATACAATTTCATTGAAAATGAAGTATTTAACAATAAACTTAAGATTTTAAATATAAGATCAAACTATAAATATCAGTCTTTTATATTAAATTATTGGCTGTTGTGCGCCGATACAAGGCTGTTGCGCGCTTTTAAAAAACAAAAAAAAAACAAAAAATTATTTTCTCTACAAAAAAAATGATATGAAGGAAATGCGCCAACTATAAAAATAGATGTTTATACGAATTCTTTGGCTGGCATTTATAGTTTGATTTTTTATTAAGCCCGTATCAGATTAGAGATTGATATTGGGATTGAATTGAATGAAATGTAACCAATCACAGGAACAAAACAAATATTCTTTAACTTTGCTTCGATTGGTTAAATTCCAATTCAATCTCAATCTCAATTTCTAGTTTGATATAACTTAAGATTGTTTTAAGTTTTCTTTAGATACAATTTCATTAAGAATGAAGTATTTAACGATAAACTTAAGATCTTAAATATAAGATCAAACTATAAATATCAGCCTTTTATATTAAATTATTGGCTGCTGTGCGCCAATACGAGACTGCTGCGCGCCTGTAAAAAACAAAATTGTCAGGAAGCATATCAGCAAGAAATAAAGGAGATAATATTGAGCTGGCAAATAAGTATTTTAATACAAATAAATCACAAATATTACAAATAAATATTTTAATATAAATAAATATTTTACTACAAAAACTTGGCGCTGCTAAACCGAATAATTTGCTTTAATACAAAATCGCTTTCTTACAATCTAACTTACATACTAAAATAATAACTACATAAAATTACAATTTTTCTTACAATCGAATAACATACACGCACACATGAGAGAGAAAGAGAGAGACACACATATTCGAACGTACGCACGCGTGAGAGAGAAAAAGATACACACATGTTCGAACGTACCCACGCATAAGAGATTTATAAATTAAATTATATACTAAACAAACACACAAACACACACATACACACACACACACACACACAACATTCAAATGCATGTAGAAAAAAAAGAAGAGAGCTGGCAAATTATTCGGTTTAGCAGCGCCAAGTTTTTGTAGTAAAATATTTATTTATATTAAAATATTTATTTGTAATATTTGTGATTTATTTGTATTAAAATACTTATTTGCCAGCTCAATATTATCTCCTTTATTTCTTGCTGATATGCTTCCTGACAATTTTGTTTTTTACAGGCGCGCAGCAGTCTCGTATTGGCGCACAGCAGCCAATAATTTAATATAAAAGGCTGATATTTATAGTTTGATCTTATATTTAAGATCTTAAGTTTATCGTTAAATACTTCATTCTTAATGAAATTGTATCTAAAGAAAACTTAAAACAATCTTAAGTTATATCAAACTAGAAATTGAGATTGAGATTGAATTGGAATTTAACCAATCGAAGCAAAGTTAAAGAATATTTGTTTTGTTCCTGTGATTGGTTACATTTCATTCAATTCAATCCCAATATCAATCTCTAATCTGATACGGGCTTAATAAAAAATCAAACTATAAATGCCAGCCAAAGAATTCGTATAAACATCTATTTTTATAGTTGGCGCATTTCCTTCATATCATTTTTTTTGTAGAGAAAATAATTTTTTGTTTTTTTTTTGTTTTTTAAAAGCGCGCAACAGCCTTGTATCGGCGCACAACAGCCAATAATTTAATATAAAAGACTGATATTTATAGTTTGATCTTATATTTAAAATCTTAAGTTTATTGTTAAATACTTCATTTTCAATGAAATTGTATCTAAAGACAAACTTAAAACAATTTTAAGCCATATCAGACTACAGATTAAGATTGAGATTAAATTGAAATTAGACCAACCAAAGCAAAGTTAAAGAATATTTGTACCTGTGATTGGTTACATTTTATTCAATTCAATCCCAATATCAATCTTTAGTCTCATATGGGCTTAATAAAAAACCAAACTATGAACGCCAGTCAAAGAATAATAATAATAAAGTAGATGTTCTAGTTCGTATAAACATCCATTTTTTTAGTTGGCGCATTTTCTTCATATCATTTCTTTTGTAGGGAAAATATTTTTTTTTAATAAGATGATTTTGTTAAAATTTCACACATTTATAATGCCAAATTATTTTGTATTTTTTTAAAAAAAGTATTTTGTTATAATTTGTATTGTACAGACATTTTGTAATGTTAAATCTAAGTTGTTTTGTACAAAAATACATTTTTGAGGATGTTTCTTCGCGCGCGTATACTTGGCGCTTTTTGTACCTTTTTTTAAAAAGGTAATTTTGGTGGGATTTCACTCATTTTGTAGTGTAAGCTATCTCATTTCTTTTTATTATAATATATATGGAGATTCTTAAAACAATTTGAAAGTTAGTACCAAATTAAAGATGGAGATTGAAATTGAATTGAAATTTAATATATTGGTTTTGTTTTTTCTGCTTACATTTCAATTCAATCTCAACTTCAATCTCCAATCTGATATGGGCTTAATGGAAGCTTAAATTATGAATGTCAGCCAAAGTATGATAATAAAATAATAAGTAGGTGTTCTAATTCGTATAAAAATTTTAACGCATTTTTCTGTATTATTACTTTTGTAAAAAGAATAATTTTTTTGTTTTTTATAAAGTTTATAAAATAATTTTGTTATGACAACATATTATAGTGTTAAATTATTTTATACAAGAATTTATTTTTGTGCACATATATTAATATGAAAACGTCTTCATCTTTGTCTTCTATTATTTTGCTTAATAAATATAAATGTTATAACCAGATCAATTACGGTCTATGTAATTTTTCAATATGATTATTTTTATCAACTTTTTGTAAGAAAAGTACATAAAGATCTTTGGCACCTCTGGGCCAGCGGCTTTTTTTAATTCGCGCATCATCAATTTCAATCCAAATATTGGATGATCCTTCTCTACATATATTTGTATAATGTCCTTCTTCAATACATAAACCACTATGAAATATAGCATTCATTACTTTATACGATTGTCCAGCTATTAATACTTTAGTCGTAGGAATAGAAGATATATTAAAATTACGTATTGCTTTCACTACTTTACCTTCTTGTAATGAAAATAATGCTAAATGAATAATAATTATATCATTCGTCAATGTAAGTTTATTTTTAAACAATATATCATTTCCTGAACAATGTTCACATAACCCTTTATCTGATCGACACCAATGTGAAAATGTAACATGTAATAAATCGTTAAGATTATAGCTCTTTTTTTTCAAATTGTTAATAGATATTGAAATAACTAAATTATTATAACTGATTGTTTTAGTAATATTACAAGAATTACATCGAGTAGTAGAAGTTATTTGATGTTCTACTGATTGTCTTATACCGTCATAATTTGTACACAAAACTGTAAAAAACTCGAGTGCATCTCGTTTTACGTTCATTGAAAATAATTCTCCTAAATATTGTCGAATATCATGTGTATTCAAATTACGCATTCCATATTCATATCGATGCATTAACATACGTAAAACATTTGATTTGTCACAATTAGACAATTGCTTTCTAATAGCACATAAATGCAATAGACATTGTATAACTGCATTAGCGTAACATGATACATTGTCTGTATTTTGAAAACCACGTAAAATCCAAGTAGTATTTATTTGTAATGTTTGATTTTGACCATTCTCCTGAACACAAGCGATTACTTTCGACAATGTCCATGGAATATCTTTCACTTTGCAGTGACGTTCTTTTGGAACAGAAATTGTTTCTACTTCTGGTTTGTACTTATATCTTAGCCGATTATATTCGTCAATAGCTTTTCTATCAGCTGTCACTGAAGAAGGATCAAAGTTAATGAGATGCAACCCTTTTAGAGACGTTACTCGTGACAATGCAACATAAACTTGACCACAATTAAATATAGAGTTGCCTACATCCATAACGGCACTTTGTAAGCTCAATCCTTGACATTTATGAATGGTTATTCCATAACTTACACACAGTGGAAATTGTTTTCTGATAACAAAAGCATTATCAATCACTTCAAATTTGACGCTCACTCTTTCAATTAAATATTCTAATCCTGATGGCAAAAGAAGTTTAATTTTTTCTACATAACCAGTAGACGTATCTTGTACCACCGAGACTACTTTAGCTATTGTACCATTCACAAGACCCAAAGTAGCATCAATATTACGTCTTATCATAACTTTTGCTCCAATCTTAATTACAATTTCTTTTGAAAGTCCAGCAGTTTTGGAATTATCATCATCATTATTCGACAACACTTTTAAAACTTTCTTTTTTACATATGGAGTACAGTTAATTGTATCTTCGGCAATTAGTAATATCTCTTTCGAAACAATACGATTTAACATAGCTGTATTAAGAACTTCACACATATCACGAGTAGGTAATAAACAAACAGTGTCCGATGGCAAATTGTCCATAAAATCACATATTTCCTTTAATCTCGATTCCATAGAATTACCTTTAAAAGATATTTTTCTACTTTCAAGATTGGCACAATCAGACCTTGTCAATGAACCGATACGAATTTTCGACAACAATTGTCGATAAGTATCATCCTCTTGCTGACGCATATTAATCGTCAATTCATCATAATAAAATAATGTAGTCCACAAATTAACGGTAATTAAAGAACCAACACATGTCTTAATTTTGTCATTAGATAATTGCACAAAAACAGGATCCTCACGTACGGGAGGTAATTGAAGCAAATCGCCAAATAAAAGAATGTGTTTTCGACCGAACCAACCCTCTTCAACATCATTAGTATCAAATATTTCACTTAATCGAAGATGTATGTACATTAAAGTCAAATTTGATATCATTGACACTTCATCAATCACAAAAAGAACAACATCTTTGAGCTCTGCACGTAAAACTTTTAAAACATGATTAGCCAATGGTTTATACTTTGAAGTCTGACCATGTTCAACAGGTAATTGGAGCAATCTGTGAACTGTCAAACCATCAATATTAAACGCTGCTATACCAGTAGGTGCCGCTAGAGCAGTATCTTTGTTAAGATTTTGTTTTATCCAGCATTTAATTGTTTTAATTAAGAAACTTTTTCCAGTTCCACCTTCTCCACTAACATATAATCGTAATATTGAATTCCTCAACCTTACAGTATCAATAACTCTATCGAATACTCTTTTTTGATCCGAATTTAATTTTGTTATCATTTCAGAAACATCGATTTTCTCATCTATTTTATCACCAAGATCTCTAAAATCTTGCATCGCTTCACCAGCTTCTATATTTTGAACACCTATCGGATTATCAGGGTCATCCTGAGACACATTTTTTTGTAATTTTTCATCTTCTTGTCGAACCAACTCTTTTGCATTTTCAAATGCTTTTTGCAACTCTTGTATCTTTTCGTGGTATTGCAATGCCTCCGTAAGATGTAACTTTTCTTTTTCAAATGCTTGCGCATATGTATTACAATCATCTCTAAGATCCTTTAAATTTCGCCATGGTTTAAACATAAGCAATAAAGAAAAGAAATATTCTTCCGGTCGTGTTTCAACATTGTATTTATAGTGATTAATAAGACATGCGCGTCGTCGCCGTTTAAGATAATGACTATTATTTATTTTATAATATTCAATATTGTTACTTCGCGGTTCAATCGTCGTGATATCATACCATTGTACGAATTCATAAAGAGACACAGACTCCAATTCTTGCGATCTATTTGGATAATAATCATCTATTACAGATGGACAAAATATATCTGTAGATTCACCATCAAGAGTTTCAATTTCTTTACGACTTTTTAATTTCCGCTGTCGTATGCGATTAACGTTTAACCATTTAATAGTTGTATTGCGATCAGTCCCATATAAAGGAATACTTAGCAAAGTATCAGCAGCTTCAAGAGCTCCACATTCTCTATTAGTTAGAGATCGTAAACCAAAATTCCAAAGAACACTTGCCAATGATTTGCTTTTATTATTCTTAAAACTTTCAAGATCAAAGTCCGACAACTCACTTTTCCCTGGTTTATTCACATATTTAGTAACATACCATGTAAGCAGTGTCGACTTTTCACCAATATATTGTATATCCATATTTCCTTCCCATGCAGTAAGAAGAGCAGAATTGTAATCATTAATATCAACTTCATCAGCCATTCGAGGAAGATCATACAATCTGCTTTGATGTTTTAATTGTTTTCTGCCTGCTATCGAAGTTGCTACATCTCTCATACGCAGTGTTTCAGTAACGGGACGAGGAAATCCAAAACGACAACAACGAATAACTTTACGTCCTACTTTTTTATTACGAAGACAATAATCATTATGTTTATGTCGTTGATGCGTAGTAACACGTCTGTACAATAATGGCGAAATATTTTTATCTGGCTTTTTGCAGGTTATGTATTTTAAAATAAATTTAGAAACTTCTTCTATAGAGGATTCACCGAAAATCGGTGCATCTTTAATCCAAACTAACAAGTGAAAATGTTGTATGCCTCTACCTTGATATTCTCGTCGCCAAAAATAGTGCGTTACTTCACCAATTGGACAATCTTTGGAACAAATAAAATCTATCATTGCTCGAAATTTATTATCAAGAAATCTCGACGTTGATACAGGATCTTTAGCAACAAGTTCACTGGTACTCAACGAAGAGTTTTGCCATCCATTAACTTCACGAATATAATCACCTAAATCGTCCCATAACCATTCACTAGGACTTAACGTTATAAACCATGTTGCAGGTCCATAATGTCGGGTCATACAATCTAAATCATTTCTTGGTTGACGCCAATATTGCTCAGTATTTCGAAGTGAAGAAAATATAGTATTTAAATTGGATTCCAACGCATCTTTAGACATAGCATCTAAGTATTCTGCAGCTGTATAACGACTTCGTGGATCAGTTATATTCATTTTATGATAAATTCCACGACTTAACTGACGAATATTCGCTTTATTTAACAAATAGAATAAATATTGTTGATTTAATCTAAATCGTGGATGCCTAGACGTTAAACGACATTTAATAAATTCATGCTCTTGAAGTTTGACCGGTCTTTTTTCATCACATTGTCCATTCGAACCGAATGGATATAAATCTGGAAAACACATCAAATCCAAATTTTTTTCGCGATTATCCAAAGATGAATCTTGAATTTTTAACATTTGATACAAGGCAGTCGCAGTTTTATTTTCTTTTTTTTCATACAATGGATATATAGTATATTGCTCGTAGTAACTGTCACTTTCATCTTTTTGAGTTAACATAGCCTCACGCTGATGCAATGTAACTTCCACGTGATCTGTTATCTCTTGCATTTGTAAATCTGAATTATTTATCGGTTTACATTCTTCATTAAATAAAACTTCTGTATCATTTTTTGTTTCTTGAATATAAAATTCTGCATTATTAAGATTTCCTAAATTTAATTTATTGTGAGTATTGGGCAATACAATACCAGAATATAAGAAATTATTAATTCTCAACCATTTTAAAGCTTCATATATTTTTTTAAGATCCACTAAATCTTCCCAAATGATTTTTGATTTGGTTGGAATATTTCTTACCAAAATACATAGTTCATGATTTAAATTTATTGGATCAGTTTTAGAACATAATTTATCAAAAGTCTCCTGTAAGGGAAGTGGTAAATGAAAAGTTGTACCTTTAACTTTCTGTATTTTTTGTCTCTCAGGAATTTTTTTATTAAAAACTGTTCCCATTTTAACTACAGTTTGAAAAGCTTTAGCTCTCTGTATAAGCATTTTCTCAAATTGATTAAGGGACGATATTACCTCCGGTACATCATTAGCGAAGAGATTATTCAAAATGCAATAAGCAGGCAACAAACCGCTACGAAATTTTTTATCACAATAATGACATATATATTGCGGATTAATATTTTGTTGCTCTACGTATGCCATTAAATCTTTCCAAATTGGATTTTTTCTACGTGTCTGAAGTTTACTAATTTTAGAAACATTTTTTTTATAACAAAGTCTCTCACATGACACACAAATATACCGCGGTGTGTCCAATGAACGTTTTTTCAAAGCTATAAACGCATTATGATATTTAGAAATAATATCATCATCACTCAAAATTGTATCAGTTTGCTGATGCTTATACATATCTGCTTTCTCTTGTACTGAAGTTATAATTTGTTTTAATTTATCAACCTCACCAGAAGTTAACGCTTCATCCAGCTCTAACATTTTTTTATAAAAGCTGTAAAGTTGATAAAGCAAACGTCTAATATTTCTTACTTTTGGGAAATGAGGTGATAATAATTGCATTGGAATAGACATAGCTTTACAAAGATTTAAATCAATATAACAACTATGTGCATGGCCCTTCTTAGCATTACCTAATTTCTTATCAAAAATTGTCACAGTGCATTCATAAATTTTTTGCATTAATTCTGGTATGTTTTTTAAAGTACATTTATTTATAGCTTGTAGGAATTTTTGATATCGATCAATTAGAAACGGATTCTTAACTTTACATAAAATACTGCACAACCACGATTTTTTTGCTCGTGCTTCTATTAAAGGTAACGCATTAACAATTTGTCCTCTTGTATTTAATATTAAAGGTTCACTTATATTGACTTCGGATGAAGTTATATTATGATACATGGAATCTGTGAAATAATTCTCGGACGAAGCTGTATGTCTAGATATACCACATAACGCACTTAATTTATCATCAACTGTAGAATATTCTGCAGCAACAGTTAAACATGTTTCCGATTTATTTTTAAGCAGACTTAGCGTTTTATATATATTACGAATATAATTATTTCTAATAATGAAACACCAGCGTACAATTTGTTCTGTTTTTAGTCGTTCTTCAATATAACCTTTACTACAATCTGTAATTTTTTGTACATGTAAAATATTTTTAACTAATGTGTCAAAAGAACTGCGAATTTTTATAAAATTTGTTGATCGAAATTTTGAATACTTTTTATTAACATTTTTGGCAATATTGTAATTTTTCTCTGCAAATGTGGACTCAGATTTTCTTTTCTGATAATATCGCTTATTGTAAAGCCACTTACGATCAGAAGATAATTCTTTTTGTCTTTCTCGTTCACGCTCAGAATTGATAAAATAACGTATTCGTTTTTGTACACGTTGTTTTTCTAAAGTCTTTTTGTAGTGACATCGTTTTTTAATACGATTATTTTCTAAATGTTTTTTATAACGTTCTACTTTTTTAGCGCGATTATTTTGTAAGTCTCGTTTATATCGTTGGACTTGTTTAGCGCGATTATTTTGTAAGTCTCGTTTGTATCGTTGTAGCTGTTTAGCGCGATTATTTTCTAAATTCCGTTCATATTGACATCGCTTTTTAGCACGATTATTCTCTAAATCCTGTTGATATAGTCTTCGTTTTTTAGCACGATTAGTGTCTAAATCCTGTTGATATCGGAGCCGCTTTTTAACACGATAACTTTCTATTTTTTCACCATAATGCGCTTGGTTGTTACTATGTTTATTGTTTTCTTGCTGATATTGTTTATTTTTATTAATATGCCCTAATTCAAAATTATATTCCGAATATTTATTTTTATTTTCTGCATTTGTATTTTGAATGTTTATTTTTTCTTGCTTATTATCACTACATACATCACTATTAATAGTATTATTCATCTCATGATAAATATTTTCAATATACAATTCACTTTCTAATCCTTTATCAATCTTTTCAACATAAATATCATTTATTATTGATTGTACTTTTTTTTCTTTTAAACTTTGCGTTTTTATTAAATCGTTATTTAATTTTTTTGGGGTTTGCCAGGAATCATAATTTTTTTGAAATTGATTTAATTCTAGAGGAAAGTGCTCAATTTTATTGGATTCAAACATTTGTATTAAATGCGAACGCATTAAGTTAACGTCATATCTTACATTTTCTGGTTTAGTGTTAAAAAATAGCGAAACAGCAAATGCTATAGCAAAAACACCACAATCATGCGTATTCGGTTGTTCTTGCACAAAAGGAAATTTTACAGGACACTTAATAAAATCATACGTTGGAAATAATTTGTCTAAAAATTGTTTCTGACAGTCACTTAACATTTTTGAATTAAAAGAATCATAAATATATATATCCTTTGTATCATAATAACAACATGTCCAATGTAGTCCCAACCTCGTAACAGGTAATATTTGTATATGTCTTTTATTGGTTGGTATTGGTTGCACTCTATCTATTGTTTGTACTCGCCATGTTCCAACAGGTCTATAAGCTGAATACTTTTCTAAGAGATGATTAAAATGATCCATATGCAGATCATTTAACCATTCACCTTGAGCAATAATACTCTTTTGTTCTGACGACAGCGTCATTTCTCGACGTTTCTTTTTATTGACTTCAAAATCGTTTTTATTTTGTAGATGATTATTAGCAAATTTATTTTCTATATCTTTGTTTACTTCGTAAACTTTCACGTTATTTTTATATTTATTATTAGAATCAATATTTTCTACGCACGATTCATTTTGAGATTTATCAAACTGCTCAATATTTTTTGATATTAATATGCTTGATAATTCTTTTTTAGTTTGTTGAGAATTGCAAATTTTTTTATTCAATTTCTGTGATTGCGTTTTTTCACTTTGACGTTTGGTACGTAAACGAAACGCTTCAGCCTCTTTTGCTCTTATTACTGCTAATGGAAGCACTGTCTGAGGCACGCCATACTTTAAATCTTGAGGAAAGTGCTCAATCTTATTAAATTGAAAAAGGTCTAATAAGTGCGAGCGCATTTTGCTAATGTTGTATCTTACTTTTTCGGGTTTAATATTGAATAATAACGAAGTAGCAAAAGCTATTGCAAAAACCCCACAATCGTTACAGTTTGGTTGTTGTTGCACAGTAGGAAATCTTATAGGCTTTTTATCAAAAGAATAAAATGGAAATAATCGTCTCAAAACTTGTTCATGACGTTTGTGCAACTTCTTTTTATTAGACGAATCAAAAATATATATGTTTTTTCTATCATAGTAACAACACACCCAATGTCCATTAACATTTAATAGCTCATGTAACTTATACAAATGTAATGAACTAGATTCACAAGTATCTAAATCAAAATCAGAACTATGTAAAATCTGTATATGTTTTTCATTTTCTGACATAGACGGTATTGTATCAGGAATATAAGTTTGCAACGTACTAACGGGTTTATAACTTGAATTACTTTTTAAAAGGTGATTAAAATGCTCCATGTGCATATCTTCTAACCACCCACCTTGAACAATAATACTTTTTTCTTCTGACGAGAGCATTATTTGTTCTTTTGTTTTTATGGACATTTTTATGTAAAATAATTGTTTATAATAAATAGAACAATTTTGTATTAACGCACAGTTTATTAAGGCGCACAGCAACGTTTTTATATACGCGCACAGCAGCCGTATTTATATAAACGCGCAAAGCAGCCGTTTTTATATACGCGCACAGCAGCCGTATTTATATAACGCGCACAGCAGTCGTATTTATATAAACGCGCAAAGCAGCCGTTTTTATGCGCACAGCAACCGTTTTTTTTATATACGCGCACAGCAGCCGTATTTATATAAACGCGCAAAGCAGCCGTTTTTATATACGCGCACAGCAGCCGTATTTATATAAACGCGCACAGCAGCCGTTTTTATATACGCGCACAGCAGCCGTATTTATAAAAACACGCAAAGCAGCTGTATTATATATGTATAAAAAAGAAAAAATAAAAGGAAAAAAAAAGAAAAAGCCTTACCTCTCTTCTCTAAATCAGTAGATAATATAAGATCTATGTGACTAAAATAACACGTAAAAAAGAAATATTACATATAAAGCCTCATCTACAATAGCAGTAGTAGTAAAGTTGTAAGGTCATTGGCCAATATTCATAGTCAAATCTTATTTTAAGATTGTCTCAAGCAATGTCTTAAAATGCTAATACGACTCTGTGATTGGTTGATGACATCTTAAGACAGTACTTAAGATAATTTTAAATATGAAACCCGACTATAAATATTGGAACATAAAAGCTTTATACTCATTGGCTGTCGCAAATTACAACTACCTTACCACTATAGCTATTATAGACGAGGCTTAACATAGCATCTCAAAAGTCTGACCCACCCTCTAAAGCTCGGAAACGGCTTTAAAACATGATGAACACTTGGGCTTGACTTGGGCCGGTATTCATAGGCCGGTACCGGTATTAATAGTCAAATCTTATTTTAAAATCATTTCGAACAATATCTTAACATGCTAATACGGCTCTATAATTGGTTGATGGCATCTTAAGACAATACTTAAGATGATCTTAAATATAATGGCCTGTTCTTTTTCACTGCACTGCTGTACTCGTGCAATAAGTTAGAGTGAGAAAAAATATATTTGTCTTACTCTAACAGTGCAACAATGCAGCGAAAAAGAACAAGCCACAAGATTCGACTATAGCCAATATTCATAAATGTCTTATTTTTAATTAAAATTGTCTTAAGTACTGCCTTAAGATGTCATCAACCAATCAAAGTATTAGAACGGAATTTATAGACCGATCTTATTCAAGACCCATCTTAAGCACGATCTTGAGACGTCAATGCTGTTATTTCATTGGTTAAGTAAGTCTTAAGTCTGCTCGAAGCTAGACTTAAGACAATTCTTGAATCATAGGACGGAATTCATAGACCGATCTTAAGCTCAAGAATGGTCTTAAGTCTAGCTTCGAGCCGACTTAAGACTTACTTAACCAATGAAATAATAGCATTGACGTCTCAAGATCGTGCTTAAGATGGGTCTTAAGTAAAATTCGACTATGAATACCGGCCTTAAAATAAGACTCAAATATGAATACCGGGCTATGAATATTGGTCAGGTATTCAATAACGACAAGATTACAAGATCACCTTAATATTTATATACGTCCTCCTGACCTTGGCAACATCAAAGTCAAAATCATATTTTTTCCATTATTAATATCCTATCTACAATTTTCATCTGAAACATTTTTCCATATCTAAATCTAAAGCCATTTCCGAGACTTAGGAAATAAGTTAGTAGAGACGCTCTGTTTAAAAATAAAAATATTAATTTTTTTCCAGTTTACACTATTTTAATTATAACATAATATAAAAATCAAATAAAGGCAAACGAGCATTGAGAACGCAGTACTTATATCCATAAATATACTTATATTTTCATAATAACTCTTCAAAATTGACGAATTAGCTTTTTAATACAAAAGGTTCTATATTTCTAAAAAATTATTATTGCTTTTCACATTTTTACTCCTTCAGAAATACAGAATCGACCACCTAAATCTATATTTAAATCCAAAAGTTTGATTATTTCAATCAGTAGTAGAACAAAAATATACATTGCAACGAATATGCTCAGATCATAAAATGTTAACATATTTAATTGTAAAAGCATTGTTAAAATTCGGATTGTCAGAATAAGTATAAACGTGTCAAAACCTATAAAAAATAACATAACCGTGTTTCACTTTTAATCGCGCCGCTTGCTTTTATCTAATTTTGTAAAATTCCAAGAGTCTATTTTAAAAATAGTTATACATTTATTTTGATACTTACTAAAATATTATTTTCAATACTTTCTTCTCACCTTTGATTTAATAATAATCAAATTATATTGATAATCTGTATCAATAATAAAGACAAACCGCGGCCATAAACAATCTGTCAACAATAAAGACATCATCCAAACGGCTATAAAATTTCTAAAGCTGTGTTCGCAAACGCTAGAAATAAAAACCTTTGATTGGTTAATTCTCTTATGCGTTATACATTAGGCTAACATTTCATGTATCGTACGACAAGTTAATTAGACTTTTCAATTGGCGATAAGATAGAGCATTTCTAGAAACTCGGAAATCTCTCTAATCTATGACCAATCGAAAACGTCCAATCAGTTGGTCGTACAACACATGAAATATTAGCTTTATGCGTTATGAAAAAATCTGTGCCGGGCCCCAGAAAGTGAAAAGATGGCGGTTAATGAAGACGTAATGTAAGTACATCATATTGTTAATATTACAAATATTTAAGAAATATACACATTCTTAGATATCTATACTAAACTAAAGAATAAATTTATTTTCAGAATGATGGAGACGGACTTGTCCGGAGACGAGATAATTGCACATGCAGCTTCTGAAATAGAGAAGCTGCATGTGCAACAAACGACGAATATGCCGCCAACGGCGGCGGCGGTGGCAGGACCCTCGGCATTGGCTCCGCCACCACCACCACCACCGCCGCCGACGGCGCCGACGACGTCGGCCCCACTACCTCTACCATCGCCGCCGTCGACATCGGCCCCACCATCGTCGCAGTCGCCGTCGACATCGGCCCTACCACCACCACCGCCGCCGACCTTACTATCAACAATACCGTTACCGCCGCCGCCACCGCCGATGGCGACGGCGACGGCGACGGCGGCGGCGGCGGCGGCGGCAGCGGCGGCGTCAGCCCCACCGATGTGGTGGGCCCCATGGATATGGCCGTGGGGAATTATGTCACCGTCGACATCGGCCCCACTATCATCGCCGCCGTCGACATCGGCCCCACTACCATCGCCGCCGTCGACATCGGCCCCACCACCACCATCAGCATTGTTGCCACAGCAATATACAAGACGTAAGTAACCAAGACCTTGCAGTGGTTTTTTCGCCTCTTTTTAATTAAATTGATAAAAATATTAATATTTTATTAATGTTTTATTTTTTCTTTTTTACAGCTCCTCGCTGGCAACGTGGAAATAAAAAATTTAAAAAAAGAGGCGGCGGGCAAAACCGCGGGAGAGGCCGTGGGAGAGGCCGTGGGAGAGGCCAAAACATATATATTACGTACCAATAAAAAGTAAGTAATATAAGTAATACGAAAACAATATGAGGCTTGTTCTTCGTCGCTGCACTGCTGTCTGGTGCAATAAGTTAGAATGAGAAAAAATATTTGTCTTATTCTAACTTACTGCACCGGTGCAGCAGTGCAGCGACAAAAAACAGGCCTATAGAAACAACACGTCACAATAAACGTGTATAAAATAATAATATTTTGTTTCGTTTCAGAGCACCTGTCCTGGGACAAAAACTCGCGCGCGTACAGTTGGCCGTGCCTCTTGATATATTTTAATTAACTGTATTTTAACTTTTTTAAATAAATATTAAGCATTCACATAAACACATCACTGTGCAGTTTTGAATTCACGTGGCCCGCATTTTCCTTTCCATAAGTATATAGGGAACAAGAATAGCTATTGCGGCTACTCCAGTCCACAGGTCTGGCGCAAGGAGATGGATCTGAGTGTGCCATGTGCAACCTGGAGATACGCTTACTGGAGGGTGAGATTAGTATTAATAATTTGCAACATCAGTGAACGCGAGTCAAAAAATTTTGATCTATTCGTGCATCCATGTGGGAGGAGTATTTTCATGGAGCATTGCAAGTAAGCTATCGAGAGCAGGTATACCTTGAAAGTCTTCTGTGAAGGGCAGATCAGACCTTTGAAGAACAGCAGTTGCGGTACAATATTATATTTAGACAGCATACAGTTTTACAACCTAACTTAAAGAATACTGTCAAATGCGTTGCCTCAGCTATTTAGTATCATATTAAGAATAGAACCTCGCAGCAATAGATCAATATATTTGATAAGAAACTGCACTCATTAACAATAATATATCACTTCTGTAAATCAGTGATCATAGTATGAATCTATTTCTACCTTTATTTCTGTATATATCTACTATATAATTTTTTTCACTTTCTTTTATTTAAAATTCTACAGTCTTAAATTCGATCCCCAGCTGTTCAACGTTGAATGATGGTACAGATTTAACTATGTAAGTACTTATATAGTCAAACATATCTATGCTTAAAACAGTATCTAACAGTATAAATCTATCTTTCAGAAAGGTGGTGTTTCTGATGATTATGATAAACTTAATTCAGAGCATAAGCCAATATTCTAAAAACATTGTTTAACCACTTAGCTCACCACTGACTATGCTATTATAACGTTATACTTTGAACACTTACTTATGTAGAAAGAAGATGCTGTAGATGCTGCAATTTAATATAAATCTTTCTTCCAGTGTATATACCAAATTACTTATTACTCTCAAATGTAATTTTTATGATGTAAGAAAATAATAGTTTAAAGTTAATAGCATTGATTGTATTAAGTTAACATAATCTGGAGCATAAGCAGATGTATAAATTTATTAAGACATTGTTGTTTAACGTCGTTTAGCTCACCGCTGACGGTGCCATTATTACTATTATTACATTATTATTATTATTTTACTTATATTATATGCCAAATATTATTTCTTGTTTTATCAATATTTACAATAAACTGAATGAAAAGTGAAATGAGATACAGTAGAAACAACAAAATCTATAGAAAGTGATATTTGACATATGAGTAAAATAAATAATAATGTAATAATACTAATGTTGTAATGGCACCGTCAGCGGTGAGCTAAGCAGCGTTAAACAACAATGTCTGAATAAATTTATATATCTGCTTATGCTCTGGATTATGTTAACTAACTTTAAACTAAAGAATTTTCATTATCATTATTTTCTTAAATCATATAAATTACATTTGAGAGTAAGTAAAATTTGGCATATACACTGGAAGGAACATTTATATTAAATTGCAGCATCTACAGCATCTTCTTTCTGCATAAGTAAGTGTTCAAAGTAAACCAACGTTATAATAACACAGTCAGTAGTGAGCTAAGCGGCGTTAAACAATATTCTTAGAAATTTATATATCTGCTTATGCTCCGGATTAAGTTTGTCATAACATCAAAAACACCATCTCTCTGAAAGATAAATTTATACTGTTAGATACTGTTTTTAAGCACATATATCTTTGATTACAGAGTTAAAGATAGATACTATTTTTAAGCACTGCATGATGTATGGAAATTTTTTTTATCTGTATCATCATTCAATCGTTAAACAGCTGAAATCTTAGGATCAAACTTATTAAGACTATGGAATTTTAAATAAAGAAAAGTGAAAAAAAATTTCATAGTAGATATATACAGAAATAAAGGTAAAAATAGATTCACACTATGATCACTGATTTACAGAAGTAATATATTATCGTTAATGAGTGCAGTTTCTTATCAAATATATTGATCTATCGCTGCGAGGTTCTATTCTTAATATAATACTAAATAGCTGAGGCAATGCACGGTTTTTCAACGCACTTTGATGAGGCACGGTATTCTTTAAGTTAGGTTGTAAAACTGTATACTGTCCAAGTATAATATTGTACCACAACTGCTGTTCTTCTTCAAAGGTCTTATCTTCCCTTCACAGAGGACTTTCAGGGTACACCTGCTCTCGATAGCTTACTTGGAATGCTTCATGAAAACTCCTGGTACATAGATGCACCAACAAATCAAAGTCCTTGCGTTCACTGATATGATTGCAAATTATTAATATTAATCCCACTCTCCAGTAAGTGCATCTCCAGATTGCACATGGCACACTTAGACCCATTTCCTTGCACCCGACCTGTGGACTGGAGTAGATGCAACAGCTATTCTTGTTCCATATATTATTTTGCATATGGAAAGAAGAATGCAGGCCACGTGAATTTGAAAACTGCACAGTGATGTTTGCGTGAAAGCAGTACGTTTTGAGTTAAATAGCTTGGGCATCAGAGTACTGGGTACTACTTTTGCTTGCCAACATTATCCTCTTTTTTTTTATAAATCACGATTTTGACTGCTTATCCATGGTAGTATACCCTTAGAGCGAGACACTTTTTCTTGTCTTTTTTTAATTTAATCAATGGTAGGACGTATAAACTTAGCGCGAGGCACTTCTTCCTCTCTTTCTTTTAAAACTAAAAATAAAACATAACACAAAGAATCAATCTTATTTCGGAATATTTATTTCATACAAAAAATGAAAATTTTGTGTAACTTATCTGATAATTTTCAAATTAGGCATAGCCATATTTTCTTCCATGATGTAATCTACGATGTAATATAAAAAATATGCATAAAACTAAATGATGCATAATAATAATAAAAATTAACTCGTCATTAACCTCGCGCATGTCAACAAGACACTAACCTCGAACTGTCACATGATTAACCTCATTACCTCAATACACGAATATACGGACGGCGCGCCGATCGCCAATCGCGATACAGATGGTTTGTTCTTTTTCACTGCACTGCTGCACTGGTGCAGTAAGTTAGAACACTAGTGTAGCAATATAGCTAAAAGGAACAAACCTATAGTTACTCGTGGGCCGTGTCAATTCGTAAGCCATCTATCGCGCGGAAAGCAACAGTACAAAATACAAACCGCCGCCATTTGTCCTGGCGGCCGGGCGACGACGATAATGACTACGACGTTTCTTAAACAGATTTACTCTTGAGCGAAAAACTTTAATCGCAATATCTTCGCTCGTAAGTTACGTAGCGGAAAAAATAAAAATACTTTCATTATATAAATCGGATCCAAGCTATCCATTAAACTTATTTAGAAATCAATCGATTCAGCCGTTATTGAAAATCCGATAATTACAGAAAATCGCAAACGGCGTCTCGCGTAATAAAAGAAGCAGCGGTGGTGCCTCGCTGCGCGTACACTTGGCGCGAGGCACTACCGTGCCTCTTGATAAAAATATTATTGCATAATATTCTTATGTTTTGTAACAAAAATGTTTAATAAACTTACACAGTTAAGTTTTATAATATTTTTATTTATTATTTAATTTGTTTTTTGTAAATGCAATTGGTTATAATATTGTTGTAAATATTTGTTATTGAAATCAATTTTTAAATAATAAAATTAAAAAATAATTTTTTTACAGAAATCGGCACTTTATTTCTACTCACAAACTACTATGAAAAAACTGTGACAAAGTTTATGAAAATATTATTTGTGGATGAAGTAGCTGCAAAATTTAGTTGGACTGGACAAAAAGAAAATAAACAGAAATTTGAAACATTGTTTTTATGGAAAATTATATTTGGTAAGAATATATTTATAATTATTTAAGTCTGAAATTCTATTCTAAACTTTATTTTTGTAAAAGTAAAATTGTTAGTTAAATATAAAATATTTAATAAGAGGATTAAAAAAATTTTTATACTTATTTTTTATATCAGTAAAAATAAGCAAACTATATTATACAAATGTTAATATTGTTTCTTAAAAAAAGTAAATATTTTTAAAAATATATTGCAACGTTATTATATAATATATATACAATATATAATAATAAATGACTTGTTTAAAAAAGGTTTCTACTTTGTTGAGTTCATAAACAAGCAAATTAAAAAATTTTTTTTGTAACAAATTACTAAGGATAGAACAATGAAACTTGAAATACATATAAATACGTTTTTATTTATTATAAAAAATATTATAAATTATATCAATATGGAGTGAATAATATTTAATTTCAACCAAGTAAACCCCTTATTTATATTTTTTAGCGCTTAAAATTTTATGTACTCTATATTTTGTGTAAATTTTATTTTATTTTGATAAAAAAACATTTACATTAATAATTTTTTTATAGAAATATTTTTTACAGGTTAAATTAATTTTTTTATTCTGATTTTAGGTTGTAAGAAGTAAATTTAAAGACGTCAGTGAAGGGGATGTAAGCGCATCTCTTAAAATTTGGTTGTCTCACGCACAAGATCGACTAAAAAGAAAAACAAGATTAATTAAAATTATTTTTTACAAATGTAACTTTATATTTAATTTAGAACTTATGTTACTTACAAAAAAAGACTATATGTTTGACAGTGTTTTATTTTATAAATATTTTATGTTATGTACGATTTTTGTTTTTTCTTTCTTAAATTTTTTAAAGATTATATAATTCGAAAAATATATAATTGTTACTGTCAGTTAAAAATATAATAAGAAACTGGATATTTTATTTTATAAAAGTAATAAAATTATATCATTTTATATATCCTTTGTATTAATAAAAAATATTTATAACTATTCCTAACATTAATTTTATGATTATTTATTAACTATAGGAATAATTTGTTTAAATTATGAGATGTAAAAGAGGTGGGGGGAGAAAGAAGAAGGTAAACTGGAGTTGGAAAGGAAAGAAGTTAGAGGAGGTAAATAGGTTTAAATACTTGGGGTACACGTTGTTGGCAAATGGAAAACAGGATGGACATGTAGAAGAAAGAGTAAAAAAGGGTTCGGCTATTTTAGGACAGATCTGGGGAATAGGGAAAAGGAGGTTTGGAAGAGATTGGGGAAGAAGGCTATGGTTATTTGATAGGTTGGTGTGGTCAGTGGTAAGTTATGGAGTAGAGATTTGGGGATGGAAGATGAGAATAGGGATAGAAAGATTGCAGGAGAGATACTTGAGATGGATGTTAGGAGTAAAGAGAAGTGTTCCAGGATATATGATAAGAGAAGAATTGCAAAGAGATAGATTGAAGGGAAGAGCGGGAATGAGAGCATGGGGATATGAAAAGAAGTTAGAAGAGGGAGGAGGGGGAGAGCTGGCAAGGAGATGTTGGACGGAGATAAAGAAGAAAGCGAGGGAGGGCAAGGCAAAATCAGGGTGGGAAGAAGAAAGGAGAAATTTTTATAAAGAGAGGGGTTGGGAGGTGGAGGAGGTGGAGAGGTTAAGGGAGAAAGGGAGGCTAAGAGGAGAGGAGATGGTAAAGGCAAGGTATAGGTTAGGGGGAGTAATGAGGGGGGGAGATATTGGGAGGAGGAGGAGAGGAGGACATGTAGGTTGTGTGGTTGGGGGGAGGAGACGTGGGAGCATGTTTGGAAAGAGTGTATAGATTGGGGGGTACAAAAAGGTTGGCAGGAGATGGTGGAGGAAATATTGGGGGAGGAGGGGGATGGAGAGTGGTGGATGGAAAGGTTAGATAGATTAAGGGAGGATAGGAAGATAGAAGAGGAGGGAGGGGGAAAGGGAAGAGAAGAAAAGAAGGTAGAGCGCATGTGGATGGATGAATGTAAAAGAAATGGAATGGAAGAAGTGTGCAGCGGAAGCGGAGGTCTAAGTGTGAATGGGAATGGAGGTATGAATGCTCTTTCTCTCTCTCAAGCGAATGCGAATGTGAATGTGAGTCAAGCGGCGGATATTAGTTTAAGTACAGAGAAAGCGAAGACTGATTGTAAGCGGAGCGGAGGTCTGCTTGTACCCCGCAAGGGATAAGCAATAAACATTATTATTATTATTATTATTGTTTAATTTAACAAGTCAGTATTTCTTTAATTAATAATGTTTAATATAACATCACGTTTGAATAAAGTAAATCTAAAAAATTATTTAAACTAATCGTTCTGTCTCTCTCTCTGTATTAGAATAAAAAATATTTAAAAAAAACTTATCGGATTAAATTTAATATATCTAATAATTTGTCTAATAATTTAATTTTATTTTGATTAACACATTTCTAATTTAAATTTTTATTAAAAAATGCTTTAATACAGGTAATCTTAAAGTGCTTAATACAATAACCATAAATTTAAATTTAAACGTACCAGTCATCAGGTCCGGACCTACGAAATAAATTTACTGTAAACAACATGCCACTAGAGTGCAATTTACATGTTCCAATCATACAAAACTCTAGTACGGAGATACAAAATAACTCTACCTCAAACGTGTTATCAGAGTGCAATTTACATGTACAAGTCGCACAAAATTCTAGTACGGAGCAACAAAATGAATCTACTTCAAACAACATGTTACCAGAGTGCTATTTACATGTTCCAATCGTACATAATTCTAGTATGGAGATACAAAATAACTCTATCTCGAATGACGTAATATCAGAATGCAATTTACATGTACAAGTCACACAAAATTTTAGTACGGAGATACAAAATGAATCTACTTCAAACAATATGCCACCAGAATGCAATCTACATGTTTTAACTGTACAAAATTCTAGTACGGAGATATCTCAAACGAGGTGCTATCAGAGTGCAATGTCCATGTGCCAGTTGTACAAAATGCTAGTAAGGAGCTACCAAATGACTCTATTTTAAACGACATGCTATCAGAGTGCAATATTCATGTGCAGTTTTATTTGACGTAGATTACATTCTGATAGCATGTCGTTTGAGAAAGATTTCATTTTGGAGCTCTGTATTAACGTTCTGTATAACTGGCCACATACAAATTGCATTGTGACAGCATTGTGGTTGAGGCAGATCACTTTTCTAACTCCGTACTAACATTTCGTATGGTTGACACATTTAAGAGCACTCTGACAGCATGTCATTTGAGGTAAATTCGTTTTCTAGATCCAAACTGCATTTTGT
>NW_023416021.1:26737-43550 GCF_013373865.1 Monomorium pharaonis
TTCCTCTCAAGTACTCATAAATACAATAAATATTATCACTTTTAACAACATCTTCACATTGTACTATCTACTTATATTTGTGTAATTTAAATAAAATTTTTATTATAAACACGTTCGAAGAAAAAAATTAGCGAAAATTATCACTAGAACTGCGATAAATAATCAGCGCGATATTTCTCTCTGAGTGTTGTATCGCGTTTAATATTAAAAGTGTTAAAGAAAAAGTAATCTCGTTAAAAAAAATTTTATGACACATAATGAAACTCGAATAGTATTGATTGGAACTGTTGTTAGAAATGCTGTTTATTGTAAAAAATAAACAAAGATAAAAAGATGTATGTCGCGAATTTAGCAGAATATCTTTCTCTCTAAAGTATTTACAGAAACACAATAAACAGCATTTCTAACAACAGTTCCAATCAACACTCAGAGAGAAAATATCGCGCTGATTATTTATCGCAGTTCTAGTGATAATTTCGCTAATTTTTTCTTCGAGCGTGTTTAATAAAAATTTTTATTTAAATTACACAAAATATAAGTAGATAGTACAATGTGAAGATGTTGTTAAAAGTGATAATATTTATTGTATTTATGAGTACTTGAGAGGGAGGGGAGAGTGAGTGAGAGAGAGAGAGAGAGAGAGAGAAGAGAGAGAGAGAGAGAGAGAGGTGTCGTACTAAAATGCGCGAAATACTTATCCGAAATACTTAATTACGATAGATTTTCAGTGATTTATTTAAAAAAAAACACAAGAATCTAATCGTTTTATATTTCACAATCCATCATTTCTCTGAATCAAAAAGAAAAAATTTCAAGAAATGATATCATTTTCTATCGTTCTCTCATTTCCTGTTAGTTAAGTATGTTTCATTGTTGCAGTATGAAAAAATATCTATGAAGACATCGTGTAAGAGAAAAAGATAACGATGAGAGAACTCGATGTGGCAAATATTATAATACACGTATAAAAAAACTCAATTTGAGAATCAATCGTGAATTTTAGGATAATTTTTATCAATGTTTTCGTTATCAAAGATTTAACAGTACGATACAATTCGATAAGAAAACAAAGTTAGAATTGTATGATACTGTAAATAAGATATTTAAGAAAAAGAAAGAATCTATCGTGAATGTACCAAAAATTTTAATTAATTTACTATATTCATAATTATGTCATTTGTCATGAATGTGTGTAACGACGCGAGTCTTGGCGCGGTGCGGTGGGACGCGAGAGCGGCCATTGATGCGAGTTTAGACGCGTGCGGTGGGGGCGTGGGAGCAGCGAAGCACAGAGCGGCGCGACTCTCCCTCTTCCCCCCGGCCGCCGGCGACAATACTCGAGACAGTGGGCCGTGCTACGGCTCGAGCGGCTCAAGCTCTTCCTTCCGCGCGCTCTCATTCGCACAATTAAAAAAATTTATATCTCGATTATTGGTGGACCAAACCCAAACAATATTGGGTATTTATGTTTGTCTCGATCCCTTCTACCTCTTTACAAGCATTGGCGTGGGTGCTTAGGGACACCCTGTATATATTAGTATACAGGGTGTTTGGTAAAGATTTATGCAATTTTATAAGCAGGTAGAGCGCATTAAGCTGAACATAAAATCCTCATCGTTTTTCCATTTTCACAATAGTTAATGAGTTATAGACTTGTAAAATTTCTGTATTAGCCCGGCCTACCGGCAAATGCAAGCTCGCCGAGCGCCCGACCGCGGCGGCCGCCCCTCCCTAGCGCTTGAACCTTGAGATTGCTAGGCGCGCGGGGGGAGTTGTTACAACAAGCGGCAATGGCTACACACAATGTATACGTGTACATACATATGTACAAAAAAATATCAGTTCTAATGCTTAAAGAAGCAATTACTAAATTTATTTTTTTTTAATAAATAATGATTATTTTTAATAAAAAATTTTTTTTGGTAATAGTCTTAAATGTCGTAAACTGTCATAAATTTAAAAAAAAGCTATTATCATGTGCTCAAAAACAAATTTATCCTTCTTTAAACAACATTAGAAAATTTATCGATTAAAATGGAAATAACAACCAAATAAAATGTTTGTTTCAACTTTATATTCTTAATAAAAATTAATAACGAGGATATTTATATTTTTAATAAAATTAATCCTTGTGATAGACTTATAATACACGGAAAAAACTTTATGGTAAAAATTACTCTGGTAAGTAATAAACGCGTGACAAAGAGAAATTATGAAAATTTTTATTACGTTTTTCATCAAATTACGATAATATTTACATTACTTATATGATATAATTCTCTGAAATTTCTTCTTACAGTTCGTGGTTACTATCATAAATAATAAATCATACATAATTTTATTCTAAAATTTTCTCCGTGTAGATTTACGAATATATGAATTTATTAAATGTTTGAAAACTTATAAACAATATTTATTTAATTCAAGAAAATTTAGTATGTAATGTGTGTGTATTTGGTGTGTGTGTGTGGTGTGTGTGTGGTGTGTGTGTGTGTGTGTGTGTGTGTGTTGTGTGTGTGTGTGTGTGTGTGTGTGTGTGTGTGTGTGTGTGGTGTATGTACGTACATACGCGAGAAAAGAATAATCACTTGTGACAGGAAAATGAATAATCATTCTTAGTTCGCGATTTTATATCACTATTATTATTCATGCTGATTACTATACAATACACGCACACGTAGAAAAATATGATTCTAGTTTTAAAAAAATCAATTATTCATTTTTAATTTTATTCTTTTTTAATAATTATCTTATTTTTAATGGTTGAAAAGAATATTCTATTGATAATAAGCACCTCACTTTACACAAAACAAATAATGTTTAACATTTTCGTGTATGTATCACACACACACAACACACACACACATATTACATACTAAATTTTCTTGAATTAAATAAATATTGTTTATAAGTTTTCAAACATTTAATAAATTCATATATTTGTAAATCTACACTTAGAAAATTTTATAGTAAAATTATTGTATGATTTATTATTTATGATAGTAACCACGAACTGTAAGAAGAAATTTCAGAGAATTATATCATATAAGTAGTGTAAATATTATCGCAATTTGATGAAGAACATAATAAAAATTTTCATAATTCCTCCTTAGCACGCGTTTACTACTTCCCATAGTAATTTTGACCACAAAGTTTATTCCGTGTATTATAAGTTTATCACAAAGATTAATTTTATTAAAAAATATAAATATCCTCGTTATTTAATTTTTAATTAAGAATATAAAGTTGTAACAAACATTTTATTTGATTGTTATTTCCATTTTAATCTATAAAATTTTCTAATGTTGTTTAAAGAAGGATAAATTTGTTTTTGAGCACATGATAATAGCTTCTTTTAAAATTTATGACAGTTTACGACATTTAAGACTATCACCAAAAAAAATTTTTTATTAAAAATAATCATTATTTATTAAAAAAAAATAAATTAGTAATTGCTTCTTTAAGCATTAGAACTGATATTTTTTTGTACACATGTATGTACACGTACACATTGTGCGTAGCCATTGCCGCTTGTGTAACAACTCCCCCCGCGCGCCTAGCAATCTCAAGGTTCAAGCGCTAGGGAGGGGCGGCCGCCGCGGTCGGGCGCTCGGCGTGCTTGCATTTGCCGGTAGGCCGGGCTAATACAGAAAATTTTACAAGTCTATAACTCGTTAACTATTGCGAAAATGGAAAAAAACGATGAGGATTTTATGTTCAGCTTAATGCGCTTTACTTACTTATAAAAATTGCATAAATCTTTACCAAACACCTGTATACAGGGTGTCCCAACGCATGTGGACCACCACTCGTAAAAAGGTAGAAGGGATCGAGATGAACATACAGGTCCAATATTTTCTTGGGTTAGGTCTACAAATAATCGAGATATCAATTTTTTTAATTGTGCGAATGAGAGCGCACCGCGGCGCGCCGTAAGAAGAGCCGAGCCGCTCGAGCCGTAGCGCGGCCCACTGTGTGAAGCATTGGCTGCCGGCGGCGGGGAGAAAGAGGAGAAGCGGCGCCGCTGCCTGTGCTTCGCATGGGTGACCTCTTTTTGGACACGTAACGATTGGACACCGCTCGATTGGACACGCACGATTGGACACGGCTCGATTGGACACCGCACGATTGGACACCACACGATTGGACACCGCACAATTGGACACCGCACGATTGGACACCGCATTATTGGACACCGCACGATTGGACACCGCATTATTGGACACCGCATTATTGGACACCGCACGATTGGACACCGCACGATTGGACACCGCATTATTGGACACCGCAGTCTTCTAGTGAATAACATTTATATATCATATGACAGATTATCTAAGCTTAGAAATATCTGGCAGAAAAAAGCTTCGATTTGCCAGAAAAAAAATTGAATTTTAAAATCTATATACGTATTTTTAGGAGCATCTCGTTTTGCGTGGAAAGTTTCAAACCTATGTGGTGCAGAAAATGCTCGCACGCACACACACACACACACCACACGGGGGGGGCAAGGGGGCCTTCGGCCCCCCCTCCCGCACCCACCCCGTCCAAGTCGCTAACCCATGCAAACTGTATTAGAAATCTGCATACACACACGTAAATGTGTGTGTGTGTCCAATTGTACGGTGTCCAATAATGCGGTGTCCAATAATGCGGTGTCCAATAATGCGGTGTCCAATGCGGTGTCCAATAATGCGGTGTCCAATCGTGCGGTGTCCAATAATGCGGTGTCCAATAATGCGGTGTCCAATCGTGCGGTGTCCAATCGTGCAGTGTCCAATAATGCGGTGTCCAATCGTGGGTGTCCTCCAATAATGCGGTGTCCAATCGTGCGGTGTCCAATCGTGCGTGTCCAATCGTGCGTGTCCAATCGAGCGGTGTCCAATCGTTACGTGTCCAAACGGGATACTCCCTATTCAAAGCCCCTCCGTCTATGATGGAGTTTTTGCAAACAAAGGGAGATAAGTTACCTGTCCCCACCAGTATCTACAGTCCTAGAACTTTTATCTACTATCTTAAGCGAGGTTGGCTCCTATTCCACATTAAATACGTACCGGTCGGCAATCTCTCTTCTCTCTTTCGACGAGGTTGGGTCTCACTCTCTAGTGAAAAGATTTTTTAGAGGAGTTGCGGCTCTGAAGCCTCAACGTCCAAAATATGATTTTATCTGAGATACAACCTCAGTGCTCGCGCGTTTAGCCTCTCAATATCTTCACGAGCAGCTCTCTCTCTCAAGTCCGTCTCACATAAACTAGTCACTCTTTTAGCGCTAACAACTGCTCAGAGGATGCAAACACTAGCGGCCATTCAACTTTCAAACATTATTATTGCGGACTTTCTAATTATTAAGATTCCGGCTAGACTTAAGACTTCAGGCATCGGGAAGCCCCAGCCTCTGCTCTCATTCAAGCCTTTCTCGGAGAAACCAGAGCTCTGCGTCTATTCCCTGACTAAACATTACTTAGAAATTACTAAGGATTTTCGTCAAAAAGATTGTGACACGTTTTTATTTCCTTACGTTTTCCGCACAAACCTGTATCCGCCCAAACATTGGGCCGATGGGTCAAGGCAGAACTGAGTTCTGCAGGAATTGACATCTCGGTGTATTCGGCCCATTCCACACGCCACGCATCCACTTCGCTCGCTGCGAATAAGGGACTAAATGTCGACGAGATTCGTTGTACCGCGGGCTGGAGCAGATCATCCGAGGTTTTCGCCCGTTTTTACCAAAGACCGATCATTGAGAGCACTTCTTTTCAATCGGTGATCTTGAGCTCTTATTAATGGAGCGGATTAAGCGTATTACTTGGTTCGCCTTAGTTGAGTGGCAGTGTTTGTGTTTCCTTGAGCGCGTATACACATATGTATATATAGATGTAATTGTATACAGGTACACTAATAGACATGATCATGAAGCCTCATATACATGTCCATTATTTCACCCTTCACAAATCTGTGCTTTAAAAATCTACACTGATATCCCCATCCGGACGAGAAGTGCATAATTGATAGGTTGAACGAACTTACCACCTCTGTGAAGTTAGCCATCCAATTTCGGCTTTATTAATTTTCACTAATTGGTATCGTTTGGTGGTTAGCCGTTCTCCTGTAATATCAAAAATAAAATTTGGGTGTGAAGTTAGCCCGACATTGTTTATTTTGCACCAATTTTAATTTCAAGTAGCTCATTCGATTCGAATTGTTTGGTGGTCACGAATATGCTAATGAAAACGTTTGGTGGTCAACCGTTTTCGTAGAAATTAGAAAAAAACCGTTTTTGAGTATCACTGGTTTTGGTATCACTGGATATTCCCCAGATAATATTATTTATCATACAAATTCACTTTCAAAGGCGTCAACAGATGTAAAATCGTTTGGTGGTCACGAATAAACTAATGAAAACGTTTGGTGGTCAACCGTTTTCGTAGAAATTAAAAAAAACCGTTTTTGAGTGGCATTGTTGCAAAATTCCACAAACGAATATTATTTTTCATACAATTTCACTTTCAAAGGAGTTATTGGATGTAAAATTGTTTGGTGGACACAAATAAACTAATGAAATCGTTTGATGGTCATCCGTTTTCCTAAAATTCGAAAAAACCGTTTACGACTGGCATCATTGTAAACTCATTAGACAAATATTATTTTTCGTACAAATTTATTTCAAAGGCATTATTGGATGTAAAATTGTTTGGTGGTCACGAATATATTAATGAAAACGTTTGGTGGTCAATTGTTTTCTTTAATTGCAGAAAAAATGCTGCCGAATGGCCTTGCTGTAAAACTCCCTAGAACCATTTTAATTTTTCAAGCAAATTTCGCAAAGAATTATTCAATGCGTAATCATTTGGTGGTCGCTAATTTTGTAATTAAAACGTTTGGTGGTTAATGTCGTTGTGAAAAAAAGGTAAATGACGACGTGCACGCGTTTCATGCGGATAGGTCATTACACGACATCGCGGAATTAGCGGAAAAAATTTCATTTTTTTACCAATTTCACTTTGCGAGAGATCATTCAACACGTAATCGTTTGGTGGTCGCAAATTTCATAATTAAAACGTTTGGTGGTTCGTCTCATCGTCAAAAAAGCTAAATGATTGCGTGGGACTTTTTATTAGGATTAGGTCATGTCACACTTTAGAATTTGCTAAACAAATTTTGTTTTTCTCTACCAATTTGACTTTGCAACGGGTCATTCGATGCGTAAACGTTTGGTGATCGCGAATATCATAACGAAAACGTTTGGTGGTCATCCGTATTTGTAAAAATTCGATAAAAACCATTTTCGATTGGCATCATTGTAAACTCACTAAAAAAATATTATTTTTCATACAAATTTACTTTCAAAGGCATTATTGGATGTAAAATCGTTTAGTGGTTACGAATATATTAATTAAAACGTTTGGTAGTCAACCGTCTTCTTTAATATTACAGAAAAAATGCTTCCGAATGGCCTTGCGGTAAAACTCCTAGAACCATTTTAATTTTTCAAGCAAATTTACTTCGCAAAGGATTATTCGATGCATAATTGTTTGGTGGTCGCGAATTTTATAATTAAAACATTTGGTGGTTAACCGTTTCGTTAAAAAATAAACAAAACCCGTATGCGTTCTGTAGGTGTAAATGGGTGCTCAGATTGGTCGTTTGTTGGACTCGTGTTAGCCCGGATCTATAATAGTGTAGTAAGTCTTAATTGCCATAAGGAAAATTTGCAACCACCAAACGATTACGCTTCGAATAATCCTTTGCGAAGTAAATTTGCTTGAAAAAATTAAATGGTTCTAGGGAGTTTTACAGTAAGGCCATTCAGAAGCATTTTTCTGTAATATTAAAGAAAACGGTTGACCACGTTTTTTGATTAATATATTCATGATCAACAAACGATTTTACATCCAATAATGCCTTTGAAAGTAAATTTGTATGAAAAATAATATTTGTCTAGTGAATTTACAATAATGCCAATTGAAAACGGTTTTTTCGAATTTTTACGAAAACGGATGACCACCAAACGTTTTCATTAGTTTATTCGTAACCACTAAACGATTTTACATCCAATAACGCCTTTGAAAGTAAAATTGTATGAAAAATAATATTCGTTTGTGGAATTTTGCAATAATGCCACTCAAAAACGGTTTTTTCTAATTTCTATGAAAACGGTTGACCACCAAACGTTTTCATTAGTTTATTCATGACCACTAAACGATTTTACATCTGTTGACGCCTTTGAAAGTGAATTTGTATGATAAATAATATGTATCTTGAGAATTTCCAGTGATACCAAAACCAGTGATACTCAAAAACGTTTTTTTCTAATTTCTACAAAAACGGTTGACCACCAAACGTTTTCATTAGCATATTCATGTCCACCAAACGATTCCGATCCGATCGAATGAGCTACTTGAAATTAAAATTGGTGCAAAAATAAACAATGTCGGGCTAACTTCACACCCAAATTTTATTTTTGATATTACAGGAGAACGGCTAACCACCAAACGATGAGACTGGACTACCAAAGACCACCAAACGACCACCAAAAGATACCAATTGGTGAAAATTGATAAAGCTGAAGTTGGCTGGCTAACTTCACAGAGGTGAACTTACCTGAGTGAAGTTCAACCTTAATTATGCTATCTCGTCCAGATGGATAAATCCATCCCTCCCGTTCCCTTTGGGACACAATTTGTGTTTTTAAAGAATGATGATACAGGGATGCGCAGGCGCGGCGGGGAGACGCGCCGCACAATATCGGCAGGACACCAAAAGATTTATGCTTCAAAATTACCTGTTGTGGGTAACGCAAGGAATGCGACTACACTGATATCCATCCGGACGAGATAGCATAATTAAGATCGAACTTTACTCAGGTAAGTTCGTTCAACCTATCAATTTTCTGTTGATCTATTATACTCGAAGTCCAGAGTCGGGCCTCTTAAAACTATTTCCATTCCTCGTCTCGAGCTCTGCTCAGCAGTTTGTTGGCAAGATTGTGGGAGTAAGGTGTGTTCCATCCTCGAGACAAAAATCGCTAAAGTTTGTTTGTGGTCAAATTCCACGATTACGTTGCGGTGGATCGCCTCATGCTCGAGAAAATGGTCGATGTTCGTCGTAAATCGCATCGGCGAAATACAGCGGCTGACTTCAGTTTCGGATTGGCGGCACGTTTCCTCATCCAAAAATCCCGCCGATTTGCTATCTCGGGAAGACGACCCGCTAGGTATTGCGACGTTGCTTTCCCCCGGGAACGCCAGGTCCAAGGGGGCTACGCCCAATTAAACGTACGAGAACGGTATTTTTACTAATGCTCGAGAATGCTTTCGAAGCGATAACGGTAACTTGCATACGGTATCCCCCAAATATCGGGCGAGATTGCTCTCGACACGATAGCGGTAACTTGCAAGAGCGGTATCTTCCCAATACTCTAAATTTTTGGGCGCCAGGCGCGACTTCTCGCGCCACACAATAATCAACGAGAATGCGGTAACCAACTAGAAAGCGTTACAAGTGCCGGTAGCTTTTTTAGGGAGCGTCCCAGATGCGCACAGTAATAAACGGACACCGCAGGCTGAGTGAAACGAACACAGTAACAAACGGACACAGACCAAACGGACACAGTAATAAACGGACACAGTAACAAACGAACACAGTAACAAACGGACACAGACCAAATGCGCACAGAGTGAAACGGACACAGTAACAAACGGACACAGACCAAATGCGCACAGAGCGAAACGGACACAGTGCGAAATGGACACAGACTAAATGCGCACGGACCAAATGCACACGGACCAAATGCGCACACTGCACATGCGCACACTGCACGCGCGCCCGGACCAAATGCAATCCATGTACATTGCAAGCAGAGTAAAGTCCACATAGGTTAGCGACTTGGACGGGGTGGGTGCGGGGAGGGGGCCGAAGGCCCCCCTTGCACCCCCCCCCGTGTGTGTGTGTGTGTGTGTGTGTGTGTGCATGCAAAGCATTCACTGCATCACATGGGTTTGCGACTTTCCGTGTATGCATTTGGTCTGTGCGCATGTGCAGTGTGCGCATTTGGTCTGTGTCCGTTTCGCACTGTGTCCGTTTCGCTCTGTGCGCATTTGGTCTGTGTCCGTTTGTTACTGTGTCCGTTTTGCACTGTGTCCGTTTGTTACTGTGTCCGTTTCGCACTGTGTCCGTTTGGTCTGTGTCCGTTTGTTACTGTGTCCGTTTCACTCAGCTTGCTGTGTCCGTTTATTACTGTGCGCATCTGGGACTCACCCCTTTTTACTCCAGACGGTAGAGTGGCGTGGTTCTTATTGAGACTAAAAGTGTGGAGATGTCGGATCGAGGCAGGTCGTATAAAGACTCGGTACTCAAATTGTTAAACAATTAAATAGTATATTGTATTTCTGTAATAGTGAAAACGGTAACAATGCCACAATGAGCTTACTCGAAGCGTCTGCATACAATTAATTCACGGATATACTTTGGTAGAGACAGAAACGAATTATAGACACAAAATGCGAAAACTACAGAATTGATAATATGAGGCGGGAGGCCGACGAGGCTCTCCGCTCGAACAGAGACAAAATTTATTAATCGCGGAAACAATTCGCAGTAACAATGATTCTAATCTATCTATGACTGTCGGCTCCGGCGCAGTCCGAGAGGGACGCACTCGCGTTATCAAATATTCGAGGCTGGTCGGTCCGGGCCCTCGTGCGGCCACAAAACTCTACTCTTTACTTCGAGTTACTTTACACAACAATAGCACTAACGGTATCAGATTCGGATGACCGATGTCACCAGTGGAAACGGTATCCGGTCCCGCACGAGGGTTGACCGCCTTTTCCGAACCTTACGTATTGATGGCTGCCGAGTGGTGGCCTTACAAAGTGAACGGTGTCCCGGTCTTCGAAGTCCTTAGCGGTAACTGTCGGTATCCTGGGGCTCGTCCTAGCCACAACGTATCCTGACACGGCCTGCCGAACAGTGAAGAGCCCCGGTCCCGCGCCGGCCGGCTCGAGCCGCCGCGCATGCGCGTGTTCGATTTTCGGTCGATCCGCACGCCTCGATCTCATGCTGCGCCGCATCGCTTTTCTAATTGCCTCGTGATCCGCGCGTGACGACTTCCGCCGATGAGAGTGCTCTAGCTCTGCCATTTCGGTTGGCCCGGCTGGCCATGCCGTGGCCGAACCGATCTGCGTGGCGGCGGTTGACAGTTTGACGGTCGCTCCCCCGGTCTGCAGTCCGGTGGCGTGCCCTCGACGTGATTCCTTCCAAAAATCTTTTATGTCGCCATGCGGTATCCTAGCTGCCACGGTTTACTTGCGGCAACGGTATCCTTGCGGCTCAGGACGGTAACAAACAGCGGGGCCTGACGCACGGCTTGGCTGAGAAACTCTTGGCGGGGCACCTCGCCTACTGTCGATTGCTCGCGATACTATTCCCCCGATGGCTGCTCCTCCTCCGTTCTCGGTACAATAAAATTAAGCCCTCACTCGGTGCCTTAGTCCTAAATACCCTAATTAATCTGACGCGGTAACACGGAAACTAGAAAAGAAAAGAAACAAAACAAAGTCGCATCTTCCTCGGCTCGGCGAGGAGGAGCCCCAAACCGACCCCCTCGGTCGGACTTACGCCCTTGTGACGAGCGCGACCGGACGCGTTACGTCACAGTATCGTGAATGGCGTGTCGTAGTGGCACGGTCTTGAATTTCTCAAAAGAAGCGAAAGCAAAAGATCATGACCTGAGAACGACGCGTTTATTTCGGAAACCAAGGTGCCTGAAATACGAAGGACGTCTGCTGTCGTTACTCATGTAATGATAACAAACCCGATCTCAGAGATTATTCACCGTTTTTCAAACTTAGATAAATTACGCCGAATCGTGGCCTATTGTCGGCGATTTATCAGGCCGCGGACTTCTCAGCGGAGAGAATCAGGGACGCAATTATTGCACGAGGAAATCTCGAGTGCGTTGCACGCACTTTGTAAAATAATGCAACAGGAGGAGTTCTCAAGGGAATTAGCTCAGTTGAAAAGAGGAGTAAAGATTGATTCCTCCAGTTCACTAATTTTATTGTCGCCTTTTTTGGACAATTGCGGTTTGTTACGGGTTGGAAGTAGGCTAAGAAACGCACAATGTTCGCGCGACGTGCGTCATCCCATCCTGTTACCGAAAAGTCATCATTTTACTCGGCTTATTGTAGAACGAGAGAACGTACATAATTTGCATGCGGGGTTGCAGGGCACCGTGTCATCGGGTTAAGCAAAAATTCTGGCCACTTTCGTTGCGTTCAACGACGCAGAAAATTATTAGACAATGCATTGTTTGCTTCAGATGTAAACCAATTGCGTCGGAAGCGAGGATGGGAGATTTGCCGCCTCCTCGGGTAGTGCCGTCGCGACCATTTTTTAATTGCTGGGTTGACTACGCCGGTCCACTAACAGTGCGGGAAGGTAAACGTCGGAACGCTCGAAATACTAAGGCATACGTGTCTGTATTTGTATGCTTAGCCACTAAGGCAATTCACCTTGAGCTGGTGAGCGACTTAACGACGGAGGCCTTCTTAGCCGCCCTTAAGCGTTTTATTTCGCGACGGGGCAAACCATTAGCAATGTACTCAGATAACGGTACAAATTTTAAGGGAGCGTCACAACAGCTCACAGAGCTGCACGCGTTTTGCAATGCAAACGAGAGACGAGAGGAAATAAAACGTTTTTGTTGTGATTCCGAAATGTCGTGGCATTTTATTCCACCAGGCGCGTCGCATTTCGGTGGTCTATGGGAGGCGGCGATAAAGTCCGAAGAAGCATCATCTTCATCGTATCGTAGGTAACGCGCATCTAACTTTTGAGGAATTGCAAACTGTTCTTTGTGAAATAGAGGCTATACTTAATTCACGTCCATTAACGCCGCTGAGTTCTGATCCGAATGATTTAACTTATATCACACCGGGACATTTTTTGATTGGTGACGCGTTTAAACGGGTTTCCGTGCCATGATTTAACTGACGAAAATCCAAATTGACTCATACGTTGGCAAAGAGTCGAGCAGCTCCAACAACACTTTTGGAATTGGTGGAGCCGCGAATACTTAAATAATTTGCAGCAGCGGCACAAATGGAAGGAGAATAAGGGCGAGCAGCTGTCGATCGGCGCCGAATGGTGCTCGTGGGGCGGTCTGCAATACTACCAATGCAATGGATACTTGGCCGAGTAAGCGAGACGCATCCTGGAACCGACAGCGTCGTAAGATCGGCTACTATAATCACATCCAAGGGAAGCATCATCCGACCATTGTCCAGGCTTGCAATATTGTCGCTGGAGGAAGACAAATGAGACGCGTGATCGCGAAACGTCACAAACAAATAAAGTTTTTCAAACAGAAATTTGTAAAAAAAAGATTTAATCAAAATTCTAACGACGACGACGCTCAAATGACTCTTAATAAATATGCGTCGTCCAATTATCTGCATTTAGTTAGCTTATTAATATTTATTCATTTATTTATTTATTAATAACTTATTTAATTTATTTGACTCTATCACTTATATTTTCATTATTTATATTGCTCTGTTTATTTATACTTTTGTACATTTCAATATTTACATCTATTTTATTATTTATGTAATGACGAAATTTAATTATTTATTGTATCTAATTATATTAATCAAATGTTTCAAATTTGAAAGACACAGTCTGCCAAGGCGGGCGGTATTTCGTATTGCTAAAAATAAAAATATATATATTGACGCGTTGAGTAAAGGCACACGGTTCTAACAGATGATGTACACGGACACGCCGCGTGTTTATCTCAGTTTAGTTTATAACGAACCCGACTTAACTTGAATTCAGGAGATTTTTGGAAATCCCGTCATCTCCGTTTGTACATCTAATCAGGTGCGATCCTGCTCGAAGATTCGCGCCACGGGCACTCCTATAAAAGACGTCGACTCGTTACGAACCTCCGCCCGACCTATCTTGAACTCAGATTCTAATAAAACTCAAGATAGTTGCACGATAAGACAGTTTTCATTTAATTATCTGCACCACCATCCGCGCTCGTCTTCATTATAATTGAACAAAGGCCAATGCCTTGAATTGCGTCGCCCGTGGATCTACAACACCCGGGATTTACACGCGAAAGAACAAACACCTTTCATCGTATTTATAATCATAATGATTGTGAGCATAAAAAAACTCCTTGTACGTGCACAGCATATTTGTTATTTTAGAATTTTTAAAAGACACTTTAGCCATGTTGTTTATCACCAATTCGATACACCTTCCAATACCAGCAGGAATTTTTAGGTACATGGCATCGGATGTATATAACATTTCTTGAGCGACTTGCTTTGCTCAATAACGATTACAATGTTCTGGATACACGATTTCATCGTTCCGACACTGATTTAATATCATGATATATATTTTCCGCCTCACATGATAAGGTCAATTATAAATATATATATATTGTTTATATACACTCTATTTCTCGCAACGCGTTTAAGCGTTCACATATACCAAGTCTCGATCATGTATAAATTGCACTGGTGATATTCGTTGCCATTCATGTTTTTTTCTTCTTGCCAATCTTCTAGCGGTTCATTGTTAAAAACATGTTTGATATCTTTAATGTCTTTCTCATCCATGTTGCGCAGTTTTATAGTAAAAGTCTCTACAGTGCGCACTCTGGGCACATATTGCATGGAATTATTACATACACGTGTTGACAGCAGTTCGAGCAATCCCGATAATTTAAATTTTCGAGACGATCGGTTTGATGCTCCCCAATAGCACTCATTCGGAAGTATCCCGTTTGAACACGTAACGATTGGACACAGCTCGATTGGACACGCACAATTGGACACGGCTTAATTGGACACCGCACGATTGGACACCGCATTATTAGACACCGCACGATTAAACACACACACACATTCACATGTGTGTATGCAGATTCTAATACAGTTTACATGGGTTAGCGACTTGGATGGGGTGAGTGCGGGAGGGGGGTCGAAAGTCCCTCTTGCCCCCTCCCGTGTGTGTGTGTGTGTGTGTGTGTGTGCGCGCGCGCGCGCGCGTGCGAGCATTTTCCGCACCACATGGGTTTGAAACTTTTCACGCAAAATGAGATGCTCCTAAAAATACGTATACAGACATTTAAAATTCACTTTTTTTCTGGCAGACCGACGCTTTTTTCTGTCAGATGTTTTTAAGGTTAGATAATCTATCATATAATATATAAATGTTTTTCACTAGAAGACTGCAGTGTCCAATAATGCGGTGTCCGATCGTGCGGTGTCCAATAATGCGGTGTCCAATAATGCAGTGTTCAATAATACGGTGTCCAATCGTGCGGTGTCCAATAATGCGGTGTCCAATAATGCGGTGTCCAATCGTACGGTGTCCAATCGTGCAATGTTCGTGTCCAATCGTGCGGTGTCCAATAATGCGGTGTCCAATCGTACGGTGTCCAATCGTGCAATGTTCGTGTCCAATCGTGCGGTGTCCAATAATACGGTGTCCAATCGTGCGGTGTCCAATCGTGCAATGTTCGTGTCCAATCGTGCGGTGTCCAATAATACGGTGTCCAATCGTGCGGTGTCCAATCGTGCAATGTTTGTGTCCAATCGTGCTGTGTCCAATCGTGCGGTGTCCAATCGTGCGGTGTCCAATCGTGCGTGTCTAATCGAGCGGTGTCCAATCGTTACATGTTTAAAAAGAGATCACCCCACTTATTCCCTTTCTAATGTCTTACATATCAATTATACACTCGGCACAGAAGGCTTAGAGCCACTCGTAAAATAATAGAAAAAATATTGCGCAATGTTTAGTGCGTCCGTTTAACGTAAAAAGGTCCGCATGTGATACAAAAAGCCTTTGCTGGAATAACTCGCGGAATCACTAATAATTGAAAATTCGTCTTTATCGCTTATCATATCTTCATCGAGATTTTCAATATCATTGTTTATAATAACGTTTTCATCGTCAGACAATTATGATGCCTTCGTCGTTTGAAATACTCACGACGTCTTCCGTTGTTAACAGGATTGACCGTATTTACAATACTTAGATACGATTCGCACGCATCGTAAGCTTCGCACCGGCTGTGGTACTTTGCGCTTCCCAACCAATTATATATTCATCTATACACTGTATCTTTGTCTCTTTGCTTTGTCTCAACCGGAGCATTCATCATTTTTGTTTATACCTATACAATTTCAAAGTGAGCCGCTGTTTCTACGAACAGCCTGATATAGGCGCTAGACTGCGAATCGCATCCTGCAAATCGTGAGGCGCTAAAGTGTGATCTCAAATCGTGTTTACAAATTTTTTAGTCGCCGGGCGACACTTTTTGTTTACCGCTGATAGCGGAGGGGTTTTAAAGACTTATTTCCCCCTTCCCACACATCTTCCTTTATTAAAATATCACGAGCACGAGAGTACCGCATGGATGGGAGCGAGAGCGCGCAATGGGTGAGAGCGAGAGCAAAGATAGCATAAGAAAGAGAACGCGTGTTACATATCGCGCTTTTTTCCCGCCATCTCGCGACATAGTAGGGGAGAGAGGGGTAAAGAGCGATATTTTTGATACCCTTAATAAAAACATATTGACTTTTCAAAGGCGTCTCTGAAATTGTTTACGTCTGATAAGCGGGATATCGGTTTTACTTCTGATAAGCGGTTTTTCTCGGGACCCGGGTGACGTCATCTCTCTCCGCCGTAACAACCCCCTGCGCCTACAAGTCCCCCCGCACATACGCACCCCCTTCGGAGCTCCCGGTCCAGAACTGGTCTAGTATTCCTACTTTTTTTTATATATAATAAA
>NW_023416022.1:0-3799 GCF_013373865.1 Monomorium pharaonis
CGCGACGACGGTCCGGCGGAGGTGGTAGGAGTCGGACAATCGTCGTTAACGCGCGCCAACACGAAACGAAATCTCGATAGCACCGGAGGTGCTATTCTAACTCTGAAGATTCTCCAGCTCGATTCACGAGTTATTTATAAATATTTATTCGATCGTTTCCCCATTAATTTCGCGAAGGCTCCCTTTAGCGTCGACGCTCGTTATTGGTTGGAGTACTCGTGATGCTATCCCGTGTATGAGCTCTTGCACGTTAAAAAAAAACGATGATAAAAGAAAAACGAGTAGCGCGCCAAGATTGGAATATGTTTACGAATCACCTTTTTTTTTTTTTGAAATTGTAAATTATTTCATCTAGATTTCAAAAGCTGCTTTCATCGCACTGGAAAGTGAGTAACCTACAGCGAGTCTGCGGGCGCACAATAATTCTATATATAATGTATGTATGCGCGTATATTAATTCTTGTAAATTGATGCAAACGAAAGAAGGGAAAAGAGCAAAGACTTGTACAGTGTACAATGCTTCGTCAGTGGCGTTATATGCGTGCACCGTAGCAGAAGCCGATCGCTGAAAAGGAGCTAATCACAGCAAACAGAAGGAAATCGAAGAAAGAGAAAGAACATAGAGACGTTAAATGAAAGCACGGCGTCCTCGGACGGCGTCATCGCCGCCGTCGTCCACGTCGGAGAAGACAGGGGTCATCAGTTGCGTTGGCTGCACCGCGTCCCGGTGTGTAATAAACGTCGTGTATAAATATGCATAGCGCGCATATGCACACACACACACACACACACAGACGAGCGAGGTGATATCACGTCAGACGGAGGAGGTCGTCTGAATTCCCGGGCGCTCGTGATACGCGCGACGTTGCGCGTTCGTTGGGTGCACTTGAACCAGGAAATTGTCTGCATCCTTGGCGCGCGACGGGCAATAAATAGACGTTCCCCGGCCGCTGGGTAAATGCGCAAAGATTAATCGGACGCATCGCAGCGTCCGCGGGAAAGGAGCCTCGCGAGAAAATCCCGCACGAGAGCGAGGCTCGAATCTAAAATACGGGACTGGCGCCATTAGGCCTTGGTCTCCTTTGTAAAGGAAAACGACAAAGATTACAACTCGACCTCAGGTTTAATAAAACTATTCAGAAGAAACCTACTTTGTCCGTGAACGAAACGTATATGCATATACAAGGCCCGGTGATGCATAAAATTAGAGAGCTTGGGTTTTCACTTAAAAAAAATTCTTTTCAATTATTAAAGTAATACTCTGAATGTTCTTTAAAACTTTCCCGAGTCTAGTTTTTACGATATAGCACGAAACATAAATGGAATTTAAATTCTCAGCGAGTTCGATTTCTTTCTGGAATGTATTTGGAATATTTACTAGAGACACACAATAAGGGGGAAGGACACTTTCTTACGGTAAAAATCTCGCACGTCATGCTTCGACTCGTTCCGCTCCAGTTTCTACAATACGGTGAAATTTATTTCCTATACCTTACTTGCCGGTAAACTTTCATGACACATTACTATGCAACAATGCCGTCAGACCGACCACGAATGCACTTAAAAAAAAATTGACATCACGATTATAATTATGCCTGTCGGATACTTGCAACTTTATTGCAAAATATATATTCGTAGCTTACATAGCAAAAACTTAATTTGAAAATCTAATAAAGACCCAATTAACGTTCACATATGTTCAACTAAAGAAATAGGCATAGATTTCATATTTAAAAAATCTAATAAAAATTGTATCCTAAAAATATTTTGAAATAATATTTATAGAAAATGAGCATTTTCATATTATGTTTACTTTCGCAGAATTTTCAAATTTAATTCTGATTTATCCTAATTTGGAAAATTGCTATTCTCTCTCTCTCTCTTTCTCTTTCGTGGTAAATATAAAAGAATAAAATTATAATTTTTGACGAGTTTCGCCGCTGGTTCTCCGTACTCCAAGGCGAAATCAATGTGGTCGTGCAATGAGCGTAATTAAATTACACTGCAGCCTTACAATGTATACTGACACGTGATCCATATGGACGTGCGGTCGCATATCGTACTGGAAAAAAAAAAACAGAATTCCAACGGCCTACATTCAATATTACGTCATGCATCCGTTCTTCATGCACAATAGTTGATGCTGAAATTGCTTGGTTTAATTACGGTTTATCCAGCTTACGGAGGCGATTATATCGTCTCTGTCCGATCAGTCGTGATTAGCATCTGGTGGCACGCTATAGAAATCGCTCGCTCGCCCGATCCTCAAACATCTTGTAATAAAAGTCCTTTCTCGGTAACGGAAATTAAACCGGTACATGGAATAAATTTGCACATAAAACGTAGTTTAAAAAAACGATTCTTGTCTAAAAGCAAATTAATAATTAAATATCATAAAATATTTCGCCTCATGCTATTTTAGTAAATTGTAATTGTATATGTAATTAATTATATCGTGTAATATTTATCATAAATTATCATTTTTGAGCCTGATCTAGAAAGTCCGTTTCTACTTTTAATTCCTTTTGTTATGAATAATTGTTCTCTTTTTGTTTTAAAATTTTAATCTGCTTATTTTGAAAATGGCAGAAAAACGCAAGAGATTAGGATAATACTTGCTACGGCTGACACTTGACTGCTAAAGGTTAAATTACTTACGAAATACGTAATCGTCGCTGTAAGAGAAAGTATATTGCGTGAAAACCGGGAATGCAAGTCTTATGAATTACGAAAGAGCGATTTTCTAAAACAAACGTACATACGTTCTGTATGTAAAAATTGTCTCGTGCATTTGTATCATATCCTAGTTATATCCTTGACGAAGTCGCTCTGAAGGATTCCTTTCGAATCGAAAGAGACGAAAGCACGACGAAACTAATTCAAAAACATAATTACAGCCTGGTTTAACATTAATTCACATCCGCTCCCTCATTTGCGGTAGCGATCGCATTGGTAATTAACCTTGGAACAGTTAGCTTTTATAAACACGCCAGATTCGTCACAGTTAAAAGTATAGTTTCGCTACGGCTAGTAAACTAATAATTACAGCTATAAGTCTACTATCAACCGAAAAAGCGAGTTATCGATCCTTCCCGCTTGACTTTATTTTACCGGGTTGTTTACATTATCTAACTTCTCCCTCTTTCTCTTTTGTCTTTCCTTTCTTTCTTCGAGCAATTTTTAGAGTAATTTTAGAACGGTAAATCTTAATTAAGTTCCTCCGACAATTATACGTTCGTATCACATTATCTCCCGATCGCGCATCCTTCATTCCGAAGCCGCGCGGATTCAAAGCTAATTTCCCCCTTGCATATCTCCCGGAATCCCTACGACGACGCTCCTGTTGAACAACAAGAATCGCCATACTTCAGGGTTTATTTTTACCCTCCCCTCGCTAACTCACAGGGCAACAGGAATATGAATGAAGGGAAGCGATAGGCAAGCTGCCAAAGCGTGAGCTATTAATATAGCGATACAGGGGACGGAGTAGCTGGTGCATGGTTTGATCGCGAGACGGCCACGCCACCGCGCGCCACGCTCGGATTCTCAAAACTCGCGCTCCATCAATCGGCCACGTCTCGTCCCGATGTGCGGAGAAATACGTACTACGGTCGACCGGGAGGTTCAAGGTTCAGCGCCGCGTATACGGGTGGAAAAAAAAAATTTACGCGACACGGTGGCGACATATGGCGCGCACGTGCGCGGGTGCCGTCTCTTTCTCTCTCACGGGCAGCAGTGGCGTGTTTCCCTATAGCGTGCATTACCCTAGACCGAAATACGAGCAAGACCGTGGAACATC
>NW_023416023.1:0-25000 GCF_013373865.1 Monomorium pharaonis
ATCCTTGTTCTACTTTTAATGAGTAATGAAAATGGACTGATGCTGGTAGCGCTAATAGCGTCTCCCCGAACGCACCTATAGAAGCAGCCAATCAGAGCTTTGCCGCATTAGAATGCGTTGATGCGGCAAAGCTCTGATTGGCTGCTTCTATGACGCACGTTCTATTCCGCACCATGTGATTTCGGCCTTAAAGTAAGACAAGTATATTTTTTCTCATTCCAACTTATGCTAAAACTCCATGTCTGCGGTGAGCTCCGGCAAACGCATGCGGTGACCAATCAGCAATCAGGCGCAGATCGGGTTCCGGCAAGTCACAGCAAGCGTTTGAATTCTGATTGGTCACCGCGTGCGTTTGCCGGAGCTCAGCGCATACATGGAGTCTTAGGCCGGAATTCATAGTCGAATCTTATTCAAGTTCCAGCTTAAGCACGATCTTGAGACGTCAATGCTGTTATTTCATTGGTTAAGTAAGTCTCAAGTCGGCTCGAAGCTAGACTTAAGACAATGCTTGAGCTTAAGATCGGTCTATGGCCGGTATTCATAGTCAAATCTTATTTCAAGATCGTCTCAAGCAATGTCTTAAGATGCTAATACGGCTCTGTGATTGGTTGATGGCATCTTAAGACAGTACTTAAGATGATCTTAAATATAAGATTCGACTATGAATACCGGCCTATGAGTCCCGTCCTTAGCATTATTGTACCAGTGCAACAGTGCAGCTAGAAAGAACAGACCAATTACGATATATACCAATATACCATAGGTCTGTCGCGAACAAACTCCTATTTACCCCAGCGGACTCCAATACGTTAATTCCGATGACGCCAACCTAAACTAACTTCAACTTTCCAAGTCAAAAATGCATCTTAAGTATTCATGCACGATGACTATTAGTATTTGAAAAGCGTAAAAGAGAGTCAAAGTAAGGAATTAGAAGTATTTTTAAAAAGTGCAGTTGTAAAATTATAAGATAAAATCTAATTTTTCTTTGCTTTTGTTTTTTTTCTCGTCATTGGATCAACATATTTAGAATTTTCTTTTTCTCATATACTTAGTTCCATTTTGTAGTAATTCTTTTTTCATCTTAATATTATATTTTATTCTAAATTTAAGTTTAAAAATTGTTTTTTTACCATTTTAATTATCTGCAAATAAATTATATTTTGATTTATAATAAAAATTAAAATATTTTAAAATTGAACAAATAATTTTTTTCTTAAGAAATGAAAAAAAGCTTATAAAAATTGGTTTAATATTTCTCAAGAAAAAATATAAGTATAAAATAATATATATATATATAAGTATAAAATACAATAAAATTTTTTCAAGAGAGCACTTGACAGATTTTTATATTATTCGATAGATATTATTTGGTTTTCAGAGAACTTCACATTTTTCTTTATTATGATCACCATGATCCTCTTTTATCTATTTTAAATCAAAGGTATAAGTGTAAAGGATATCATTATGTAATAAAAATTGAAAATTTTTTAAAGCATTTGTCCTTAATCATCTACTTTTTGCAAAAAAATTGTATCATTTTTTTAAACATTTGGATATATCCAAAAATCATTTCGTACAATTCAAAATGTGCAAACAATCTATTTAAAAGTAGGATCTAATTTTTTAAAAATTCGGAAATCCTAAGAGTATGTTATCCGCGAGTCATTGTAAACATAAAACCACATTCATAAAAGAATCTATTATATCCATTTCTACCAACAATAAATTAACTTTAATCTCTTTTTTTTTTCTAATTTTTATAACTTAAAAAACAAAAAATATCTTACACAGAGATAAATAAGTTAATCTACATAAATAGAAATGGACACTTATTTAAAATATTTAATCTTGAGTATTAAAAGAGAAAGTAAAGAAAGGTTCATAAAGAATCGTTTAAAAATTCAAGAAAAAATTTTTCAGAAAAAATCCAAAAGACATTTGATCGTACCCCACCAAACACCAAGTTACATGTAACGTTCCTGTTAGTTGTAATTTCCCACTCAACAATGTAATTGTAATATAACACGTGTTTTATATTACAATTATATTATTGAGTGGGAAATTACAACTAACTTTATGTTTGCTGGGTATAATTAAAAACATAATTAATCTAGAACATCCCATAGAAATTTTATATGAAATATTGCATAACTTAATTTAGACGACAAATTTCCAAGCGAGTTTGAAATCAGTCTTTTTTCAATTAAATTTGTGAAAACATGTAATTCTCTAATTTTTAACGATATGTGTTTAACATAAAATTATAATTGCTGTAAAAGTCAATTTGAAATTAATTTCAATAAACTTTTGAAGTCATATTCTTGTTTTTATAAATGCATCTTTTTTCTGATAAAAACTAAAGCGAGACTGATAACATGTCTCATGTGATGTCATTATAAATGTGACTCTACTAATATTGAAGGAAAATCGGATAACGATATATAATCATTAAAAGTAATAACATTACTTTTAATGATTAAAATATAAAGAACTAACTACTGTTTCGAATTTGACGTTAAGCATATACACACACACATACAAAGATTATGATTCTTTTATATCGTAAAATGATCATTTTAAGGGGTACAAGATGTCCTGTAATTTAATTCTATATACAATAGATAATATAGATTTTGTAATATTTTTCCTAGAATCTGGTTCTAACGAAAACTTCTTTTGGCAAGAGTTAAAAATTATCGTTTTCCCAAGATCAATTCAACATTCATTGAAGTCATAAAGTGTAAAACGCTTTTTTTATACTTCCCATTTACGATTTACATCAGCACAAACACGGTGCGTCATAAAGAGTAGTCAAAAGAATGGAAATAATTTAGACAATTGTTTAATAAATGTGTATCTATTTACGCGTAGAGAATCTTCTCTTGGACTCTCACCTACGTCTTCAAAGTCACATTACATTATTTTACAATAATTATATATATATATATATATATATGTATGTATATGTCATTCTCCTTATGAGATTTTACGTAGCGAAGGTGAACGGAGCATAACACAAAAGCGAGCACAAATCGTGTACAAATCGTGAGAAATATTCGGCGAGAAAGATCATCGAAAAATAATCAAAGAAAAAAAAAACAATGAACAATGGCAATTCTCGTGCGTTCTTTTCTCGATTATATCCATGAAAATATGTATGAGCAAGCAGTCACCCATATCTGTTAACTATCGTATTTTATCTGTTAGCTATTATTATTTATCATTGTCGTTTATTATTAGCTTTTCTTTCTCGTTTAATTACTCTTTAATGTTACCATTATCATTATTCGTACTTTATTGTTACCATTATCATTAATTACTATTATGCGATGGTAAGAAATTTTAAAAACGACCCCTACGGTTGTCAGCGTGGGAGCACAGCTCCGAAAGTGGATCCTTAAACCTGCGCGCTCCGTATCGTTATCACGTAATTATATTTATAAGCAACGGATGTTTTTGGTACAATCAAATCTGTTTTTTCTTTATTTTTTCTTTTTATTGTATACTTCTCTTGTCCTCTCGCTCCCATTATTCCTTCCTCCTCATTCTCTCTTTTTCTATTAGAAAACAACATATATATATTTTTCTCTCGCACATTTTCTTTCCTTTCGTCCGCGCGAATTAAACCTTATCACTTGTTAACTATTGTGTTCGTGCATGCCGTCCTCGCCGCGGCTACACGCTCATGAAAAAAAGGTTTGTTCACTATTAACTCGTCGCGGGCACTCAGTCACAGCAGTCTCTATGTTAGTAGCACAACGGCCTATATACGTTTTACACATGTATTCTCATTTATCAGTGTACGTTTCTATGTATATGTATGCCTGTGTGTGTATATGTGTCCAATTTGTTTGTATCTCGTATTAACTATATCTTTTATATATATATATATATATATAATATATCATATTTTATACACACACACACACACACACATATATATACTTGTGTGTGTGTATGTGTATATGTGTGTATTTATATTTATATTTGTTTTCATTTTTACCTAATTTTTATTACGTACCTGTTACAGTTATCATTATCATTATTACGAATATATGATACATATATTCAAACACTCTCGCTGGCTCTATTAGGAGCAGCAAGAATCAGCGTAAGGGTCAGTCAGGAGGCGACACGCTGGTCGTCTGAGAGAGTGCGCAAAATGTCGGGTCCTCCAGAAATGAACATAAGGATCACAACGACGTATACAACTTCGTCTATTCCGAAATTTAAACTATGATTGTCCCCTCCTAATGAGAGCGGTAACGACATCTTAATCAAGAAGGGACTAACGCATTGTTGTATTGTTGTGTGCTGACATTGAGTACATCATGCAATGGAAACGCTTTGTCATTTTTAAATAAAAAGAAAACCTAAAATGTGAATATACCCGATACATATAAAATTATTGGAATTCACTAATCGCCACGTTGTTGTTGTTAATGTTGTTAAAGAAGAATGCGTGATTAACTCTCCATTGTCTCTTTTTTTTCTTTTTCCTGCTTTCATTATTCTGTCATTTTGTCACAACTAATAAAATGAATTACATTACGTCAAGAATGCTTTCGTGAGACAATTCATTTCACTAACAACAAGAATTTTTGCGTGTAGTATATGGACAATCGACGTAAACTAAGAACTAACAATTGGGCAGCGTGACACCTTATTTCCACCTAAAAAAAGCATTATTTGATATTTACATAAATTATCTTAAAAGACAGAACTTTGTTTTTCCAATATTTTTCGCGTATTATATTACAGACATTTTATATCTTCTAAATCAATGTAAATTGTTAGAATAAAATCTTAATGTAGAAAAAAGAGCGCTTAATTATCAGAATATTTTATTTTTAAAATAAATGAAATAAAGATGTCTAATTAAAATTTTGATAAGATATAGATTTAAAATTGTCCGAATAATCTGTAAATATATATACTTTAAATTCATAATTTTTCAGTATTCTATGTATTTACATTCGAGCATGTATGTTTTAAGTGTTTAGAAATGATGAAATAATATTTTTATACCAGCTCAGGGGCGAGTCCGCGTTATAGATGTATTAGTGGCAGGAACTGGATTATTGGAGGAAGCTGCGAGAGCATTACGTTCGAGAGTGTTGCGTCGTTCTAATTCGGCCAGTTTCTTCCACATCTCGTCCCTTTCTTTTTCTTTCCTTTTCTCTCTATAATTTAGACATATACATATAAAGGAACAATAGAAATAAATTTTTATTCTTTATATAGCTTTCGATTTTTAAATTATACCGATAGACTTTTAAATTATCGCACTAGATTATCAAGTTGTATTAAATTAAAAACTAAATTTAAAAAGTTTTATTTAATTCTGTAAAATTATGAAAAATCCCAAATTTTTAACCTTACTTTTGCCTGTCCAACTTATAGTTGGCAGTAAGTTCATCGAAGAGTTTGCTGTTCATCTCCATAAAAGTTTTTAAAACATTATAAACAAGAGCTATAATCGTCTGGTTCCAATGTTCCTTGCTAATTTTGTACAATGCTGGGAACATAATCTTCATTATTACTTGGTTATTTTCTTCAATTAGAGACATTATATACTCATTATTCCAAAAGTACAACGCTCTCTCTGCAACCTGTAGCGAAAAATAAATGAACCATTATTTCACAACTGTGTAACAAATCTGTCGAAAAATTAGTATAAATGTATTAATTACCTGAAAATGTGGTGAAGACACGCAACGTGCGACTTGCCTGAATAAGGGCTCTTGTATTTTAACAAATTGATTAGGTTCTATAACATCCAGTATTTCTTCAATTTCACCAAGGAACATCACCTCCTTCTGGCTGCACGTTTTAGGCCAGAACTTAAGGAGGCCTCGTACAACTGGTTCTGTTAAAGTCGCATCTTTTTCCAAAAATTGCACCACACAATAAGCTAACTGCGCGTGATAGAGTGATAAACATTTCACTTTATGTAGTGGTAACAGCACCTAAAAAAGTATATACTAATACTTTTTCTGGTCTCAAATTTTAAATCCCCTCTCCTTCTTATTCTATAGCATTGATATATATAATAGAAATATGTATACAGAAAAGATTAAGCAAAGTATGCATCTCTGGATACCTTCAAAAAATATTGCCAAAATAATTAGAAAAATGTATTTCAACAAAAAGTTATGTAAACCAAATTTAATTCTAATTTTGTCTTTCAGGAGATTAAGTAAAACTAAAATAAATTGTAAATTGGAATTTCATAAATTAAGCAGGAGATCTTATAGTGTGTAAGAAATAAAACAACTTATTTCACAAAAAAATTTGAATTAGATTAATGTACATTTCAACATTGTTTCAAATAAAATGTAATCGTACCTTAACCAAAAATTGCTTGTGCTCGACTTTTAAAGGAAGAGCGAATCCATTAATAATGCTACCCAAAATTTCAAGAAGTTCACCAACTCCATTGAAATGTTCTGTTTCGTACACAAACCTAAAATAATAATAAAGTGAAGTATTATGTAAATATCAAGATAAAAATTTTAAGTAAACTGAATTGTTGCATTGCTAAATTATTTGAAATACATAATATTCATTAAAATAAAATTTTCATTATAATTTAATACAAAATTCAAATAAATACCTCAGAAAAATGTTGTTAATTTGTTTGCGTATGAAGGCTCTAAGACCGAGGAATTTCCCATAAATACGATGCAAAACGGTTTTCAGAAAATCTCTTTCCCTAGGGTCTTCCGAGTCAAATAAGTCCAATAACTGCAACAAGTAATTGTAATAAATTATACTTGTTCATAATTACATGTACAATAGTTACTTGTTTAATTACATTAGCATATTTTAGAAATGAAAACATTGAAAAGTAACAATATAACCCTTTACCTGTAACACGAATTTTTGGTCAATAACTTTTTTGCCAATAGCAGGCTGAAAATCTGAAGACTCAAGAAAACGGAGGAAGACTTCATAGACCAACTGAAGATGAGGCCAACTCGCCTCCAAGGTCGGATCATCTTCTTCTGGATCAAAATCTGGGTTTTCACTAGGTGGCAATGTACGGAATAGATTTGCAGAAACCTATAACAAATATTATATAAAAGATCTTTGAGTGATTTCTCATAATATTAGCACTGAATAAATAGTTATAAATTTCTATTTATTACATTAAATAAATTATTTAAGATATTAAAAACACTGTTGAGAGAAAGATTATATATGTAACATATTTCGAGTTTTATTTGCATTTATATAAATACATCGTATATGCGAATAAAAGTAAGTTATTATATTAAATTATATTTTAAATTAATTTTATTAACAGAATAATTTTCAAATTAATAAAATAAGGTTTTAAAACCTTATATTCACGGTGCTAGAAATTAATCCGAAATCTTGAAGTGATTTCTAGCATCATGGACACAAGGTTTAAGAAACCAATGTACTTAGCGACCGAGAACTGATGCATATAATACATATGAAAGATCAGACGTTCCATTATTAACAAGAATAAATAAAACGGATTAAATTTTAAAATCCTATTCATAGATAATTTTCTTATACTTTGTCGCGCTCATTTTATTAATTATAAACATACCATCTTAATGGTTTCCGGGTAAATGGGCTCAGTGAGTACACCTCGCCCTGCTGTGATATATTCCACCAATTCATTGAGCGTACTCCGTTTAATTTCCTTGCCTTTGAGATCAGCCATTGGGTCCATGAAATCGAATGCCACGCAGCATTGGCGCAGCTTTTTGATAAATAATTCCTCCTGCTCTGCGGCGTTAACATCTGTAACAATTAAATTATGTTAATGTAATTTAACTCTGTAGTGAAATGCAAATGTGAAATTTCTTTGGTAATAATTCTTAGATAAATTGTAAAGAAAAATTTTGGGAGTTATGGAACCGGCATATCTTTATCCAGTTGTTTCGTTATAAACAATTCATTCATTATATATGCAAATCGAAGAGCAAAGTGCCTGACTACTATTTTTACATCTTCACTGCATGAACAAGAGCCCAATAAAATGTTATCATTTCCTTTACTTCTAAATGTGTAAGCAAACAATTTAATTGAGCCGATAGAAACCAGAATCACACAAGTCACACGAGTTATGAAAGACCAAGATGATCGAATGCTGAAACGATTGTACAAACGGATTATGTAGCATATATCTTTTGATTGTAAACCTTTTTCGATAAATCTGAGATTTTTATTTTTTCGACTTAAGTTTGATATTTTTTTTAAATTAAATAAAAGCTAGAATTTTATTTTTTGTTATTAATATTGTCAAACTCTATTTCATGAAAAAAATCGCTGTGATTGTAATAATCAAGATATTTCTGTCTCTGCCAAATTTTTATCAACAAGAAACAAATTAGTCAAAGATGGGTTGCTAAAAAAAATTCATATTACCTTTAAGGATAACTTCGATCAAATTCCAATTCATTTAATCGACAATTTTAGTTAACTTATCAAATAATTCTTATATCATTTTGTTAACATAGATAAAATTATTAATTTTTCAAAATTTTTGTTTAATACGAAAGAAAGATTAGATTAAAGACAATAATTATATAATTAAACATTTTATTTTAAGTAATGATATCATTTAAATTAATCGGCCAAATTATGTCAATTAGAGTTTAATCAAAATTTCTCTTACTCATTATTTAAAAAATGATTTTATGTCCCCTTGTAGAACGTTGCAAGCATATACATATCGATTATCGATATATAAAAAATATATATATTATTTATATAAAATAAAATATAAATATACCAATAATTATTTATATATTAATTATTTATATAATTATTGATATTATATGTGCGTATATAATATTAATAATTATATTTATATCGATATGCAATAAAGATAAAATTATCATATTTTAACAGTAAGATAAAAAATATAATATAGAAAAATTTTGAAAAAAATTATATTTGCCGTGAAGGGATTCGATGTTACATGCTTATGCCGATATGTGCAGCCCACCTGCACGTAGGCCGCGTTCTTTTGCTATCTCGCTCATAATCGCGAGTCAATGTCCACGGATTGCGGATTGCGTTTAGGATTAGGATCGACTTTTTTCTATCATACATCGATTAACACTTATCACGCTTGACTGTGAACTGATAATCACGATCCGTATATCGGATCCGTATGGCGGATATTGGATATCTACAGCTTGCATCTTGTGCACTTTTCATAACCCAGCATAAGATTCTGGCTATGACAAACTTTAGGGGTCATATATGTAACATTATTTTCACAACTACCACTTGCCTACTATATCGTATTAAAAGAAAACTCTTAAAATAAATTTAAATCATAATTTTATTAAAATAATTTGAAATAAACCGAAAAATCTATAGTTGCTTAAATTCTTTGGTAATACGAGTTTAATGAAACTTAGTAATCATGGCGTATATTTTTACCCTACTAACGATCGTACTAAAATCATTTAATATTGCACAAATATCTAATTGAAATAAAAAAATATCTGAAAATAAAAGAAGAATAAAGTATCGTTGTATTCGTCCATCCCTTGATATTTCGCATATGGTACATTTGAAACCTTTAGAGCCATGCAACCGAGAGATGCAAGGATAAAATTGAGAGAGAGGAGCAATTATGCGTCCGTGTGGGTGTCCCAATCTGATTAGCTAAATTTCGTTTTATCCTCAGAATGCGATCTAAGGAATTCCTGTCACTTTGACGGAGTGAAATTTCCTAACAGATTGCAAAGCCATCGAAATATCAGAAAAAAATCTTTCAACACGGTCAAAAAATTTGCAGGTGAAGAGCATACCGACACAGATCCGGGACACAGTCAAAGGGTAACACACATCAGCTAATCAGTTTTTCCCACGCGCTTCACTTCGCTTCGGGGATGATGACGTGGTTGCAACGTCCCGTGGCAACTTCGCTCTTCGTAATGGCACACGGCGTGGCCTCAATGACTTTATCGAATTATGCCAAACTCTCTCTCTCTCTCTCTCTCTCTCTCTCTCTCTCTCTCTCTCTCTCTCTCTCTGTCTGTCTCTCCCTCCCTCCTCCCTCTTCCCTTCTCCCTTTCGTAACAAGCGACCGTCCTGAGCGAAATACTGCCGTGCGAGTAAATCGAGGCGTAAAGTGATCATCCTGGGAAAAAATTGGTAGCAATCTGTGCGTTATATTTATCCCCCCCCCCCTCCTCTCACTAAAATTTTTTTCCGGAAAGCCTAGGTGCGACTACAGTGAAAAGAGAAAAAGAAGATTTGAGAAGAAAGAACCGATCGCTACTCGTTCGTTCCGATTACAAATGTTCGCTGTCGTCATTCTTGAATAGCGACATTCGAAATCACGGGGACGAAATAGTTGTCTGTGGCAACACAAGCTTGTAACACGTCCAAGACATATTTAGACGATTTTGCCGTCGTCGGATCACAACTGTAGCGGTCTTATTATCGCCATGACACGTGAGAGACGTGCGTTACTTTTCTTACTCTTTCGATTAACCTTTAAAATACGAGCCATCAAATTATTTTACTTATTAATGAAAGAACTTTAAGAAAAACACATTGTCATTAGATAGAAAGGGATGAGAAGTGCAGAAAACAAAAAAATTGAGGAGATATAGAAAGAGAGAGAATGAGAGTTTGCGAGACTATCTCCCCTAATAAATTCTGTTATACGCTATCTTACGATTATCCATGGATAGATCCATAAATAGAGGAGTTAGAATTAAATATCGCTATTTATGCGACAATAGACAGTGGGGCGAGTCTGCGTCACATCCCGGATTATAACGAGGTGAAGGTGCAATTAATTTTTCATTCTGAGTTCGGAGGTTTAATCGATGCCAGACGCACGATTCCTCCATCGATAGATTCGCGGTCTCTCCCTCGACAAGAGGAAAGCGCGAGCGAGAACGGTTGAATGGCCTTAACAACGATTTTTTTTTTAATACTATAAAAAGGCTCAGGTGAGCGAGAGAAGGAGAGAAAGAAAAGTGAAGACGTAACGAAAATTGGCTGTCGCGACGCGACAAATCGTGTCGTGAAGGCCTCCAAAAATAGCGTTACGCGGGACGTCTCGCCCCCGTTTGCCTAACCCGCTCGTTCGTTTGTTCGTTCTCCCTCAACGTTACGTGCGCGCGATCCTTCACATGCACATATTTATAATTTCATTCATAAGACGACACATACCTTCGCGAACGTACTCGCGTCGCGAATGTCGCGATGCGTGCGCCGCTGTATAGCACGAGATACGCCTTCTCAATCTCCACTCCAGAAAAATAATATTTTATATCTATTTGAGATATATTCTTTCCTCGTCCATATTCTTTTATTATTTCGCTCGAATAGATCCTTTTGAGGGAGTTTCCAACTTGGATTAAAATATCTAGCGAGCTTGAACTGCGTAATGTATTGCCCTGAGGCTTTATTCACCAAGGACCCTTTATTTTTTATTATATCACTTTTTTAATAATTTTTTATAATTTTATTATAATCACTAATCGCTAAAAAATTATATTTCTCTCTTTGGCGAATATGTTTGAAATTGTGAAGAAGGCTTATATATAAAGCAACGTACGTGTACAATAAATTTATTTCTAATTAATTCAGACTTTCGTAATATTAATTACACGTTATGCAAATAAAACGCGGAGAGTCATTGTGGAAATCAAGATCGACTGAACGTCGAGAGTAACTCGATGGTAAATTATGGTTATACGTTGGCCACAAAATACGAGGCAGATGTATCGGTGAGGAAGAAAGAGAAGAAGGAAGAAATGGGTGCGGATGATAGAATAGGGGAATAGAATGTATAAAGAACAGAAACAAAATAAACTAAGAACGAATAGGCGGAATAGAAAAAAAGAATATCAATAAACATTTAAAAAAAGATAACAAAAATTAATAGATAAAAATAAAAAACAAAACAAAAAACGGGGTAATAAAAAAATGGTTAAAAAAAAGAATAAAATCAAAAGAGACGAAGACGAGGACTGAGACGATAGAAGAGAAATGGGAAACAAAATAAGGAAAGAGCGAGACACGAAGAAAAAGAGGCGAAGTAGAGGAGGAGGCGAAAAAGGGTAGAAACGCGAAGAGAGGAACTGAGGGTGAAGGAGTAGAAGAGCGCGTTCCGTGCAGGTGGTCGCCGGCATTCCGGATCAATACTTCCACCGCTTCTCTGGGGGGTACCGTCAGGTAGCCTCTTCTCGTCCCCTTTCCAACCCTTATCCCTCTCCCATACTCTAACGACGCTATCTTTCTCCTTCCCCTCCTTCTTTCGTTCTATCGCGCCTTGTCCACTCCCATTGTTGTCGTCTGCGCTTCGCCTTCTTCTCTCTTCCTCTTTGATCTTCCCGTTTTACGATTCTTCCCCTTCTTTTTACGCGCCTTTTTTCACTCTTTCACTCATCGCATATTTCTGTATTGGTTTAATGTCGAAATGTATGTTAAATGTGTATTATTGTTTAATCTCAATCCTGTTTAATTCACCACACAGCACACAGCGCGCACGCACACACGCACGCACGCACACACACACACACACACACACACACGCACGCACGCACGCACGCACGCACGCACACACACGCACGCACGCACGCACGCACGCACGCACGCACGCACGCACGCACGCACGCGCACACACACACACACACACACACACACACACACACACACACACACACACACACACACACAGTATTAAAAAAGATAATCATGCATCTGATAATTATATAATCATTAACAAGTAATACAATTTGCATGAAACCAGATTTCAATACACGAAAAGTCCGATGTTTTTTTCTATTTTTGCAATGATTGCATCATAACGAATGACGTAAGATACATTATCCATCTACCTATAGCATCTATGGCATCACATCTATAGTATCGGATATTGAACTCGTCAAAATTACAACCGGTTTCATTGTCGGTCTCGCCTTAAAAATCAAATTATTACTGCATCACGATATACTATAATGAAATAAAATAAAGAGTTTAAATTTTATCAAGAATTAATCTAATATAAAGTTCGAAGATTGAATAGTTTATATTCCAAGAAATTCGTAACAGTTTACTACGTGTCGATATCGATTTCAATTTTATCGAGCAAAAAGACAGTGGTCACCTGGAAAGCACATAGCCATTCGGCATAACAATCGCAAATTTTTTACGCACAACGATCAATTTCTTTACCGGTGCGACCTGTTACGAACGTGACTTAATGAACGTCTCACTCTCTCGCTCCCGCACTGTGGCATCTTCGTGTTCCTGTCTCGATCTTGACAGTGACCATGACCATCAGCGTCAATTAGCCAGAAAGCGTATTTATATGCGCGTGACTCGTTACCAGAATATCGTAATGTCTTATCTACATAAATTTTCGCTGAAAATATTAGAATATTTACTGTTAAAGAATATCTGTCCAACAAGATTCTAAGTGAGAAATTAAAATGCCGTCAAAGTGAAGTGCGCCCGATAAAAAAAAAGATACGCGTTATTTATTCTCTACATCATTTCGAGAAAAGCTTCTCATCTTCAATTTATTCGCAAGCTTAAATATTATTTTGATTATGATAAAAATGAATATCAGATTGCCGAAGAAAAATACATCTGTGAAATTCATGTAAATTTACTCACATTTTACACCTTGTATATCCGTGTTATCATCCGGTTAAGTAAGAAACGATCCATGGAATTGTTTCGTTCATAATCATTCCTACCTTCATTCTCGCGCTTTTCTCTTCCTTAATATGGATCGAAGTAGAACTCCGACAAGCACGCGGGAGACGTCTTAACAAAGAACACTATTAATGCTCCCACTTGTGCATGACGCATAATTAAACCGTGTTTACGTCTGACGTAATAGTACAGCACATCGTAACGCGCGACTACATTTCTTACTTTGGAAAGCCAATAGTTTCCTTTAACCCGAAAAATGTATGCACACGCTTCTTTCCTTTTTCTTTACATAAACGCACGAGCCGTTCCTAGCTAAATCATCTTATTTTATGATTGCTAAAAAACCATAATTATTAATTTACATACGGGAAAAATGTAACACAGTGTTTATATAAAAAAAATTAAATATATTGCTCCAATATTAAATGCTAATTGATATAAGCAAAAAGCTCAAGTTTATTTTAATAAAGCTTTCATTTTACAGTTTATCTTGCTTAAAATTTAATTTGAAGTTTAATTTCCAAGAATAACGCCAAAGTGTTAACGTCGTAGTCTAAAAAGTTACAAGGTGCCCGATGATACTTTTACCGAGAGGAAATACATTCTAACTTTCTTCGATAGCTCTCGTCATTTACACACACACGCGCGCGCGCGCGCAATGTGTGTGTGTGTGTGTGTGTGTAGATCATATAGTTGCTTACCCCTGCAAAACATCCCTTTTTCAGAATTTAGATACAACAATCGACGACTACTGAATTTTCTCTTTAAGGAAGGTTTCTCAATTATATCATGATTTCAAAAATGGAGTGTTAATCTACTAGAGATTTAATCAGAGTTGTTGACGCGATATGTTTGATTTATGTCTATATACTCAATTATTTTTTTTAATACTAGACACTACAGGCACTACAGATACTTTCGTGTAATAATAAAAAAATCTATTAAAGTTATTCTATTAATATTCTTAAATGACTTTTATGTAAAAAATCTTTCCACAACTCTGTTATTAAAAAAACAATAATAATCGAATGTATATATTTAAACACTTTGTTACGTGTGATACACCCAGATCCTGTGGTACACCGAGTATGTCTTGGATTTCCGAAATTTCACGGATCATCCAACGGTGTTTCGCTCGCCTATAGAAGTTTACCTCTCGAGCATCGCACTGCTTTTTCACTCAATTTACACCGTGTTCAAGCGCGTCATTGAGTACCCTCTCCCTCTCTCGTTTCACGAAGAAGCGATATATCGGTTACGATAAAGTAACAACATGGGTCGAAATGTCATCCGATGTATCGAGCGCCGAAAGGGTTCGGTTTAAAGAGGATATGCCGCGCCGAAATCGTAAAACTTTTACGATCGCCGCCGTCGCCGCCACCACCGCACCGCGGCAACGATCCTACGGATCGTTCGCTCCTGGAGACGGGTTCGAGTGTCTCGCGAATACGTTCGAATATAGGGCAGCTTCGAGTCCTAAAAGGTGTCCCGAAAGACAAGCTCAAAAGAAACGCTGCGGTAAAAAAAAAAAAAAACATGAAAAATGTATATGATAAAAGTAACGTATAGCTTTCTCTGCATCAACCGTATAGTTTGGTTAAATATTTAACATTTTTTAAATTACGTAAGTAAAGGATTTGTTAATGGACACAAACGATAAATGTCTTGCTAGAACGGAACAATTATATCTTGAAAGCGATAACGAATTGAGATAAAGTTTTTTTTGTATACCTTCTATTGCGAGCAATCATTTCGGGATTGAAAAACGACCTGAATAAACCAAGCAAATATTACTGATGAAGTGGTATTTTTTATGAACGCTATTCGAGTCCCATAAAATCAAAATAAGGTATTGGAACTGATTCGAATCTGTGAGTGCGTGTTGAACTTGATACTACCTCTATTTGTTTCCGCTCACCTGTCGCTGTTGCGAGCCGTAATGTTCGCGCAACGCAACACACTACTAGGTAGGCGCGATAATTTATTACAATAATCATTTCTAGCCGGCAAAGACGCATATCTCATCGTGGCCGAATTAGTATATCTTACGATTTTAATCTATTTTTATCTTCTAACAAAAAAGACAAAACAATATATATAATAAATATACAAATAGACATAGTTTTATATATATGTATATATCTTTGTATGATATTATATGACATTTTGTGTATTTATAAATACTTTCTAATTGAGCATTATCTTAGTCATTTACTTAGTCTCGGGGTCACATTCGAATTGTGAACTTCAAAACTTTATCCAATAGATAAATTCATATATCTCTTTATAGATATATGTATTCACAATCCTTCTGTACAATGGTACATACATAAATAAAACAATAATCAACTTTCTACTAAAGAAAATATGTATCAGAAATAAAATATATCTCAAGAAAAATCAACAAATGGAAAATGTAGATCAAAATATAAAATGAGATAATTATTATGGAAAAACTTTTATGTTCGTAGTTTTGCATAATCAAGAAAAACGATCAAAATAATGCTAATTTTCTCATAGAAAAACATGTAAAGAAGAAGCAAAAATTTGGAAAATATAATCTCGAATTTTGCCTAAAAGTATGACAGAAAACAAAAACGAACGAAGAGACGTACATAGAATATTTTCTCATATAAAAGTCTATAGTTTTATATTTCTATTAAAGCTGCGTACAATTCGTGGTTTGGATAAATTGATAGAACAAATAAAGAAAAAAAAAGTACTATATTACTGTCTTACTAACAAAGGTGAACGACATTACAAGATCTATTCCATACGACCATTCATGCCGGAAATTTGTGGGTCAACCAGTAAAGTGGAAGCGAGAGAGATTCTGTTTAACCGTTATTGTGTGTTTGTGAGACGCATATTCAAAAAATTTAACTGTCCTAGAAAGTTTTTAGTGTCTTTTCGAAATTATATAGTTACTTCCAAAAAGAAAACAGAAAGAATCCAAAACTTTAAATCTTAAAAAAAAAATATCTCAATTGTACATTATATGCTCGTAGTGTACTCTCATCTCTTTTTTTATTTTCCATTTTACGCTAATGATATAAGCGATAAGTGAAGTAAATATTAGTGTAAAATTTCAACAAAGCTATGTTAAACTTAAGACATTAGTTACGCAAACGTTTTAAGTTATTAAAAAAAAAAAAAAAAAAAAAAAGAGAGAGAGAGAGAGAGGAGAAAGTTAATTCTAAGAGTCAACTTTAGATTAGTGAAGAAAATCGTGGAGAAAAGTTTAAGGGAAGAATTTGGAACAATTTATGTGATTTCCCATTATTTTGAAGTATCCTTTTGGAACATAATTGTGTATATTTTAAACATACGTTATATACGTGTAAATTTTGAGACAATGTAAGCAATTGCAGTCTACGGGAAAGAATGTGTTCTGAAGAGATCGGAAATATTGCTTGTATATAAATCGGAAGGGACAACAAATCGCGACAATTTATATACCGTATGTAATATTGACTCGGAACTGATGCTTGGAGCTCTTACTTTACCGATAATTCACAACTCTTTCCTTTGTGTCTCCTTTATTACAATTGACTACTACTAATCCTTTTACTCGTGATATTCATGGTGCGCGATCGCTTCTATCATACATTCGTATTTTATACATTTAAATCTGCCACGTTGTCTTGTTTATAAGCGTGTTAATTATCTCGATAATCGCTCGCATTTGCGTCTCATTAGCAACACTGCCTTATCGCTTGTTAAAAAAAAACCATGGTAGACCAATAGGCGGACAAATACAGAGAAAGTAAAGGTACATAAAAGAAGAAAGTTGCCTTGACTTTGTAGACTTATTTTCAACAGTCTTGAATTTTCAAATAAAATATTCTTAATTTTGCGATAAAACAAATGTAACAGAAAAGTATTTATAAGGTGGAAAAATCTGTACAACATAAAGAAGTGAAGGTTGTTTCCCTTTGCTCTTCTTGTGAATGTTATACGCATTGCAAAATTCGCGAATAAGTCAGCCTTATACGATCATTACCACGATTAGCGCTTGATTAACTTTTTTCCCCTTCTTTTTGAGCCCTTTAGGTTGCCATGTCGATCCCTAGTTCCCTTCGGTGCGACTCTGTTCAGATGGCGGTGATAGTAAACACATGAGTGAGAATGAGAGAGAAAAAAGAGAATTTCTAGCCACTACACGTGGTGGAGTACTAATATTATTTTGCGCGTCCTGGAAGCGTTACATCGTTCGATTGCGACTGCCAATCGACGAGCAGAATCTTTGAGATTCATATCGCATGACGACTATGGTTTCTTCCGAAGGACGTAAGCCTTGTGAACTGTTGTTCTTTGGTTCCCTCCAAAAATAGATCCCACGAAGGCAGGAACGTGTACTTCGAGTCGTGGTCGATCTGACAAAAGCATATATACGCACTTTGAATTACGACCGCGAAGACACTTCCATCGTAAATTATTGCGAGATAAACTGGTAGTGTAATTGACCAAGTTTGGACCAAGTTTGAAGCTCCTTGTCGATTACGTAATCAAAGAGTAAAAAATGATAACATGCTTCTCTTTTCTTTGTATTTACACGTTCAATTGTGATTCTTATTCGTAGCACCGGTCATAGATAATTCCTTCGGAGAAACGAATCCGACTAAAAGCAGCGCCGGGCAAGAATTTGAAAACGAGTGAGTCATCAGAATAAGTAAATGATTTATGCAATTACAGAATAGGTATTACAAAATATGCTCGTGGATAAATCGTGCACGAATAATTAAACCCATTTTTTTAATTCGGTCTTGACAATTGTTTTCATAGGTTGAGTCCGACATGAAAGAATCCTGTACATTGTACTTATTCTTAGTGCCTTATAGATACTTTAGACAATGATAACAAAAAGTTTCTTTCATGCCTGAATATTAATTCTGGTTGCAACAATCACAATCTGAGCACTTATCCAGCAGTCGTCACGCCTATCATCCTACGAGATTGTGTTGGCCAAAGACAAACAATAGGCAGATGACATTTCAATATTTCCTCATTTTCTTCTTACGGTCACAATTATTACCACGGAGTCTCGAAACTCGGTTCGTTCCTTTCCTCTTATTTTCTTATCAAGCAAGCTGTCCGCACGTTGCGTGTCCAATCGTTATGTTCGCTCGACTGGCCAATTCGATCGTAAAAAGAATTATACAGTCGCATGTCGATAACCTCGACCACTTCTTTCGGCGACACACGTCGCGAGTATGCGCGAGTGCGCTTTCACGATACGACGCGTATCAAGAAACCAAATACTCGATAAAGTCAGCGGGGTGAAAATTGTGTAAGACGTACGTTCTTTTCGGGAAAGTCAAAAACTGATTGCACGCATTATCATGCACGTATCAATACGTGGCATGGCCACAATCATCGCTTCTTGCAACAATTAGCTGCGGTAGGTTCGCGCGTGGGTTCTCCACGCCGGAAGCGTATCCGTGTACCGCGGTTAGTGTATTTCGCTGTTTCGAGAGAGCAGCGAAAGCTAGGCGCAGCGCGATATCGGTGCCCGCTGGCTACGTTCCGTAAACAAACTTTTACAGTCGCGTGTAACAAGTGTTTCACCACTCGATAAAGCGTCCAACATATCTACGATTGAATAGTCTATGTCATGTAGCTGTACACTGTATTCGCGTTACTGCACATTGTGTGATTCCAAAATTTATTCCGCATCTTTTGCTCCATCTTCTTTTTTTTCCTCGTTGCCAAATACGCTACGACTTATCGAATGTACACCGCGTGTTTCACGCGCTTGACGAGATGGTTGCTAAGTTCACAATGTGATCAATTTCATCCTTTGAATTGTAAATCTGAAGTGTGTGTGTGAGATTTGCAGATGCCGCGAGAAACGTGTCGGTGTCTTTTGTCAAGAAGCACACAAGTAGGCGCGCCACGCGGCCCGCGACGTCCCTGATTAAGCTGGGTCTTACGTTGTTCGTCGTTCAGACCGGTACGATGTTTCGCGCCAGACGCGATCGCGGTGCAGATCTCATCTGGGATCCCTCCAAAAGTTCCACGTCGTGCATAGAGGCCAGTTGGATATAGCTTACAACTTTCTCGTGAATAGCGACGGTTTCGTCTATGTCGGTGGTGGCCGGAATCGTGTGGAGGCTTGCACTTGCAACTTTTCCAGATGATCAGGGGGTTTCTTTCATCGGTACAATCGACGGTTCCTCGTAGAATCGTCGAAGGCGTAGTCGAACGTGGTACAAAAGTTGATAGAAACTTAGTGTTGAGATCCACATCCAGGATAAAAATTGCTGAAATATAGATACGGCTGAAAGGCGGAAGATAGAGGGTTACAGGCCGTCATCGAACCTTTGGAGAACATTGCTCTCTACGATGTCATTAAAAACGTGGCCGGTCAGCCAGACGATCCTTGACACATGAGTACGTGTGATGATCGTCTTGAGGAGTCGAGCACATTTTATCCAGCTGTTTCCTCTCGATAATTCCTCGCACGAAATGTAAGGTTATCCTCGTTCTTTATTTCTCGAGGACGACGAGCGCCACGAGTGACGTCTCGATAAACAATTTTTTGCGAGCCACCTCTCGCTAACCAGACATACGTAACATGTCAATAATGTCGTCGGTAAATATGCGGACATAACGGAGATGCTATTAATGCGATGATGTCCTCGTGAAAACCGCTGTGGCGTGAAATCGTTCGCCCCTGAAACTTTCGTAAGATAAACGAATACTTGCCAGAGAGAGATAGAGATAGAGATAGAGACAGCGGGGGGAAGGAGGGGATCCGCCAATCGGTAACGTATTGAAAGAAACGCGAACGATATGTTTACCGATACGAGCACAGTGCCATACACGTGATGCAATTGCAGCCTAAGTCAGGAGCGGCGGACCTGCTGCCAATTATTCAATGACTCCAAGGATATTATGTTTAAGCTGTGCCACTCCAGCTCGCGAGAAAATGCGACAGATCTGCACATGAAATTGGATGGTAGCCTCTCCACTCTTCCTTAACAGCGTGACTTTACGAGTCAGATAAAGGATCCTTCGTGCACGTTTTATCAGAGCTAAAGATAAAAAAGTAACGAGTCAAGATACCAAATAAACGAGCTGATGCATACACATTAGAGATTAAAAGACACAAGAGATATTTTCAGCGTGCAAAAATCTTGCACAATTCCCTACAAGATGCAGTTGGCAGCTTTCTCTCTCTCTCTCTCTCTCTCTTTGCTCTCGACTCTGTTTCTCTCTCAAGTTCTTTCAAAACCCTTCTTACCTCGTACTGCAATTTTACCTAATTTAGAACAATCAACAATAATTATATGTATAAAGTACCTGGAGTGAGGCCACTTAATTTACTTTTTAAAAACTTGCATAAATCTAACAGTGATTGCAAAAAATGAAATAAATCAAATAGCTCTTACATGTGTGTCAATGAGCTCGTCTGATAGATGGCCAACAAGCTCGCTTTGCTCCATTTAAGGGAAAAAGTCTCTCGGGCGGAGAGAGGAGGGAAGGTTGTAACTGGTCTCGAACTAACCTTTGAGCAGGGGCAACTGCTGCAGTTCGACATCCTGCGAGTTGCGATAACGGGAGGAACCCTGCGACTTCTTGGACTTCTTCTTGAGGGATCGCTTGGCGAAGGGGTCTATCCTGTCCACGAAGGCCCCTGACGACATTTTGGCATTAACGGAGGCACTGTGGGGACTATCCAGTGGTGATGGATGCTCGAACGAGAGCGTCTGTTTCCTCCGGGTTCTGTTCCCCCTTTCCGGAGACAGCGGCAGGGACTCGCGTGACTAGAGACCGAGATCACCTCCGCCTCGAGGAGGCTGCATTTCGTGGCGGCTGCGACCGCGACAACACTCACTCTGACCTCCCGAAAGAAAACAAAAGAAAGGCACACACTGTGTTACGCAGCGGCTGATGCACGTGACACGGGTTTATACCCGAACGCATCAATTCTTCTTTTCCTCTCACTCCCTCCTGCCTCCCGTTCTTGTCCCCCCGATCCACGACACACGCCACGGACACACGCGTTACCCCGACACCGTTCACGCTGTGCACCGCCGAACGAGAGGAAGTGGCGGAGGTGGAGGACGACGATGTCGACGAAGCGCGCTCTGTCGAGGATGTTCGTCGCGCATAGCACACGCTACCTTCAGCCGGCTACTTTCGGCTGCTGCGTCAGAAACCGGGCCACCGGCAGAAAGGGGCGCGCAATGAGGCTCTCTAGACAGCTAGGCGTTGTCACATGCGGACGCGCGCCCGCCCGTCCGCCCGTCTGCCCGTCCGTCTGTCCGTCCGTCCGTCCGTCCGTCCGTCCTTCCTTCCTTCCTTCCTTCCGCGAACGTAGGTGCTCCCACCTACACCGAAGTGCACGAGAGGTACGCGACACGCAAAACGCCCGACCGGCGACTTTCTTCCGACAGCTGCCTTTAAACTCGGTCCCACTTCGCAGCTCACTCGCGACGCAAAGTGGAGTCGATCGACAATGACGACGGCAGCAGTGGTGCTAGTCGGTGACTAATAGTCGTCGTTGTCGTCGCCGCCACCGCCGCCGCTGCTGTTGCTGATGCTGATGCTGATGCTGATGATGATGATGATGATAATGCCGATGATTTCGTTAGTTGGTCGGCTGATTGCTCCTCTTCGACGATGTCGTGGATTGCGTGTGTCGTTCACTCACTCATTCACTTGCTCACGCGTTTGTTCGCACGCGCGTGTACGTACGTACGTACGTACGCACGCACGCACGCACGTAGACAGGCAGGTCTCGTGCTGCCGCGCGTGCCGAGTTAAACCGTGTCGAACCACCACCGGTGGCCGAAGAAGAAAAGAGAGATGCACCGTTACGAAATAGAACGACTTGCGCGTATAGTTGATCCAGCGGCGCACGTCGTGTAGGAAGTATGGCCGCGCGCACCCGCACGTATATACGGTCGCGCTGGCGGATATGATCCAACGCGAGAGAGAGAGAGAGAGAGAGAGAGAGAGAGAGAGAGAGAGAGAGAGAGAAAGAGAGAGAGAGAGAAAGAGAGAGAAAGAGAGATAGAGTGTGTGAGACTCGGCGGACTGTCGACGGCCGTCGACGCTGCTGCCGCTGGTTGCCTCTTCACGCAGCGCGGCGACCGCCGAAGAACGCCACCAACTGCTACTCCGCCGCCTCCTCCTCCTCTTCCTCCTCCACCACCACCACCACCACCGCCGCCGCCGCCGCCGCCGCCGCCGCCGCCGCCGCCGCCGCCACCACCACCACCACCACCACCACCACCACCACCACCTCACGCTTTTGCACGCCCGTACGCCGATGTGCGGTCAACAACGACGTTTTGGGTAAACGTGTATGTTAGGAGCAGCTCTCGGTAGCACTTGCTTCGACCGCCATCAGCTGCTGCTCGCTGCGACGTGGAGGTCTATCTCTCATTTTCCGGCAGAGCAAACGCGACCGTACGTCAGGCGTTGAGAGTCGCCGGAACGTGGCCCGACATCGCCTCGCGCTGTCGTTGCTACCACTGTTACTCTACTGCTACTACTGCCGCTGCCGTTTCCTCGCTGGCTCGCTGACTGGCACGTCTTGTCCTTTTCGTTTAATCTTTTGCCTCCGGCTTCGATTTGCTCCACTCCGTTCTGCTCGCTCGTTGTCGCGCGCGCATATACCACTCCACTCCGTCCTGAGCGAGTCTCGTTCGTCCGCCACCACCACGCGCGATGAACGGGATGAACCCTCCTCCCGCTTTTAAGCCAGAGGAGCTCGGCCGGCTCGACGTTACTTACGTCCGTTCGCGACGATCCGCGAGCAGGCAAACCATACGCGAAAAAAAAAAAGAGAAATAGACTCTCGAGCTATCGCGCCGCGCACCGCCGCCCTCTTTACTTATTGAAGATCCGTCAAGAGAGGTGCCCTGTGTGTGCCTGAAAATAGTAATAAGCGCTCGGCAATCGTCGGACGGAGGCGGCCGAACATCGACGAAGACGCTCGAACGCGGCAGATGGCGGCGACGTCGCGCGGCCAATTCTTTCGGCCGAAGCGCGCCGCGCGAATTTCAACCAATGGCGCACGCTGTCGCGCGTCCTTGGACCAATCGCGTGTGGCTGCAAACGGCCACGCGCCATTCGCCTTCGCGATCAATGCGCGCTAGCCACCGCTGGCCACTGCGCTGAAACACAAGATGGCGCGACGCATCGATTCGACTCGATCGTTAATGACGAACCACTTTACGAACGCGCGACCTGACGGCATCGTATCTTTCTCTCTCTCTCTCACGCACGCACACACGCACACGCGCGCGCACACACACTCTGTCTCTCTTTCTCTCTTTTTCTCTCTTTCGCCTACCTTTTGCATATTTTCCATCTATTCAGCCGCGAAAAATTGTGAATCATTTAGAATATCGCTTGAAATCCCTAAAGAATTTTGAAGAGTATTATTATGAAATGAAACTTAAAAAAACCAAATTTATGTCCTGAAATCTTTAAATTATATTAGAGGAAATCTTTTAATAAAATCTGAGATAATGTATATCTATATGTATCAATATTTATCGATGTTGATTTAAAATATTATGTAATTATAAATTATTAAAATTAAGTTGCGTCGGAGAAATTTTTAATTTTGATTTGGAATGTGCAGCTAGATAGGTTAACGTACGTGTTGTATTTTTTTTAAATTCTAATTTAATAAAGTTTCGGAAATTAATTCTTTATATATTACAGTGACGCCGCGGCGTAGAGAAATGTAACTGTAATTCCTCATTACGATTACGGCTTGCATTATTTCAATGTATGTACGTTTACGCGTCGACTATTCGATGTCATCGTGATAGATAATGCATTGAAAATGCATATCAAGTAATACATATACGTAAAATGTCAAATGCCAGTACGCAAGAGTTTTTACCTCTATTTTATAATTATTATATCACTCCTTAATTAATATAAAATGATTTTAGCGATAATCATACCGTCATAATATAGTGTCAAAGCTTCAAAGGTCTCGTCTAAACAAATGCATACTAATTTATAAATAGCTCGCTTTCCTTACGTCACTCATCGTCGATCTTCATCGTCGTGATTCCATAATTATCGCGTAAGCAACTTTACCAACGGAGAAAGCGCATTTTTTGCGAGTTTGCTACAATCAACGCTCGCTCCAAATGTCGTTGCTTTCGCGAAAGTTGACAACAATTGACAGTGTCATGTTTGTGTTAAATGAAAGTCAAAAGAAAGAAAAAAATACTTTGTTATATGAAGGAGTCAATTAAACATACATCTTAGGCAAAATACATCTCTACAGTGTCGATAGAAAATTTCTGATAAATCGGATAGACAACATACAAAATACTAT
>NW_023416024.1:0-9911 GCF_013373865.1 Monomorium pharaonis
TTTTATATAAATATGATTTTTAAAAAATAACTATGTATATTTTTGACATCATTACCTGGTTTTATATTTGTTTTTCTTCTTTTTCTCCCTTTCTCTCTCTCTCTCTCTCTCTCTCTCTCTCTCTCTCTCTCTCTCTTTTCTCCATTTATATATTTAAAAAAAAAAACATCGTTTTCTGTACAATAGAGAAAATTTTATAAATAAATTATGAAATATTTTGTAAAATATTTATTTTTTATCATTTTATTTTAATAATATGCACAAAATAAAAAAAAGAATAAAAAACCATGACATTTTGTGCATATAAATATTTGTTAGAATATCATACTTTTTTATAAAAAACAGTTATGTGGTCTTTTTATAAAAATAGATTGTTTTTATTGTTTTATACATAATATTATTACAATAAAATAATAAAAAATGAATATTTTACAAAATATTTTATAGTTTAGTTCTTTGCATAACAAGAAATGTTTTATAAACATTATAAAATATTTCGTAAAATATTCATTTTTTATCGTTTTATTGTAATGATATTATACATAAAATAATAAGAAGAATCTATTGGCATAAAAAGACCACATAACTGTTTTTACAAAAAAAACGTAATATTTTAACAAATATTTATATGCACAAAATGTCATAGTTTTTTGTAAAAACAGCTATGTGGTTTTCTTATATCAATTGATTTCTTTCTTATTTTGTGCATAATATAAATTATTAAAATAAAATGATAAAAAATGAATATTTTAGAAAATATTTTGTAATTTGTATGTTCCAAAATATTTCTTATTATAGAAAAAACTAAGCTATAAAATATTTTGTAAAATATTTACTTTTTGATTACTTTATCTCAATACCTTTTTGCACAAAATAATGAAGGAATTTATTTATTATGTAAGGAAAAGGAAAAGACAGTAAAGAAGATCAGCACAAAATAATAAAAAGGATCTATTGATATAAAAAGATCACATAACTGTTTTTTTTTTTTTACCAAAAAACATGATATTGTGTACTAAATATTTATATGCACAAAAAGATGAGGAAAATTATTTAATATAAAGAAAATAAAATTTAAAAGAACAGTAAAATGAAGGTGAACAAAAGTCATAAAATTATAGTTTTTGGATATCTCGAATGGATAAACGAAATGCGAATTTTTCAATTTGTACGAAAGAGAGCGCACTAAAAGAAGCGCTGAGCCGCTTTAGCTATAGCACGACCCACTGTGTCAGTCACTGTGAAGTTGGCACCGCAAGTTTTCATGACAGTTCTACTTGCACCCCAAATAGTTCTAGAAGTCCTGATAAGTTTCAGAAATAGTTCCGTTGATTTAGTTAAAAAAAATGAAATTAAAAAAATGAGGTGCTATTTTTCCTGGCACCTCATTAATAAAAATTGAACGTTTTAACAGCATCTGTAATGTTCTACTTGCACCCATAATAGTTCTAAAGTTCCCGATAAATTTTAGCAATAGTTCCGTACATTAAATATATTTAAACAATCTTTTAATTTGGCTGTTGGCACCGCACCACAAGAGTAAAGTACCCCTGTCTAGCGAATTTCGGCCAACTCTATGGCCTTCTCTAACAGTCCTGCAATAATTCCAAAGCTTTTGTAGATTTCGTCGACAGTTTCCGTCTTTAAGCATTTTTTAATAATTTTTTTATTAGACGGCTGGCACAGCACTACAAGAGTAAACTACCATTTTATAGCAAGTTCCAGACGAGTACATAGTATTTTTTAATAGTTCTGCAATAGTTCCAAAGCTTTTTGCAGATTTCGTCAACAGTTCCGGTCTTTAAGCGTTATTAAACAATTTTTTTATTAGACGGCTGGCACCGCACTACAAGAGTAAACTACCATTTTATAGCGAGTTCCAGACAACTACATAGCATTCTCCAATATATTTCTGCAATAGTTCCAATGCTTTTTGTAGGTTTTGTCGACAGTTCGTTTGACAAACAATTGTATTTATACGTAACCTCTTTCTAAACCTCTCACGATAAGTATTTATACATGTCATGAATTACTGGTTAACAATAGAGCGACATTGTAAGTTAATTTACAAATAAAATATTATATTAAAATTAAGTATATTTGACAATCAATACTGTAATTATGTTGGTAATTTAACTTAAACAAATCATATTTTAATTTAATGTAAAAAAGTTTCTCAAAATTAACTTTTATTTTAACTAGAAACAAATTAATCTTAACGTAAATTTAATAGAATTAGTATATATTTACGTAACTTTTAACATAATAGAATTAATTTCATAATCAATTAAATTTCATTAACTTACAAGGGAACCTCGCAACCCCGAAAATTTTGATTTTAATGAAACTTGGCATAAATGTAGAGGGGGTAAATACATGAATTTAGAAATTTTTAGTTGGTGCTTATAAACAGTTTAAAGGGGTGAAACCACCCTTCAAAGATGAGACATTTTTGCGTTTTCTCGATATATCTCGCAAACTAAACAAAATGTAAAAAAGTTTTATACAAAAGTCTTACAGTATAAATATCTCTATTTAACTGTGCTATTTATTATTTAAAAAAAATTTTTTTAAAAAAAAAACTTTTTTTTAAATAAATTTTTTCTGAAAAAATAAATAGCACAGTTAAATAGAAATATTTATACTGTAAGATTTTTGTATGAAACATTTTTTTATATTTTGTTTAGTTTGCGAGATATATGGAGAAAACGCAAAAACGTCTCGACTTTGAAAAGTGGTTTCACCCCTTCAAACCGTTTATAAGCACCAACTAAAAATTCCTAAATTCATGTATTTACCCTCTCTACATTTATGCCAAGTTTCATTAAAATCAGAATTTTCGGGTTCGCGAGGTTCCCTTGTTAGTTAAAAAAATAGATTAACTAACTCAACTCTAAAATTTAAAAAATGTCAATTACATTACTAACACATACATATTAGATACCATAAAATTGGCTGAAGTTTAAGTACGATAACGTAGTATTCATATCTAATAGTGCGAGCCAGAATCAAATAAAAAATTGTTTAAAAATGCATAAAGGCCTGAACTGTGGACAAAACTTGCAAAAAGCTTTGGAACTATTGTAGAAATATATTGCTATGGAGAATGCTATGTACTCGTCTGGAACTCGCTATAAAAAGGTAGTTTACTCTTTTAATACGGTGCCAACCGTCTAATAAAAAAATTGTTTAAAAATGCTTAAAGACCGGAACTGTCGACGAAACCTACAAAAAGCTTTGGAACATTATTGCAGAATTGTTAGAAAATGCCATAAAGTTGACTGGAACTCGCCAGACAGTGGTACTTTACTCTTGTGGTGCGGTGCCAACAGCCAAATTAAAAAAATTGCTTAAATATATTTAATGTACAGAACTATTGTTAAAATCTATCAGGAACTCTAGAACTATTGCGGGTGCAAGTAGAACTACTGTTAAAACGTTCAATTTTTATTAATGAGGTGCCACGGGAAATTAGCACCTCATTTTTTAAAATTTCATTTTTTTTAACTAAATCAACGGAACTATTTCTGAAATTTATCAGAAACTCTAGAACTACTTGGGGTGCAAGTAGAACTCTTATAAAAACTTGCGGTGCCAATTTCACAGTAACACGCATAACTCGGTGAAAAATAATTCATCGAATTGATATCAAATTAAGAGAGAATTGATATAAATTGCATTGATTAAATCAAATTGATGTCGATTTGATGGTTATTTCTCTGGAAAACCTATCTTAAAACGATGAATTTTACAACCGTATAAAAATTATTTACAGAAATGCTAACAAAATTTCTCTATTAGTAAAATGTTATCAAAGATTGATATAGGTACAAAATGAATGAAAAATGTATTAGAGACAAGAAATGAGCGTAAATAGTTGTTAAAAATTCTATGTAAATGTGTAATCATGCCATGTAACCCCCTTCCAAAGTTTGAGAAGTACAAGAAATAAACAAGTTGTGTATATATTATATGCGGTAGTAATTTTATTATGCAGAGTAATAACAAATAAAAAAATAACAGTTGGCGCGCGCGAAGCGCGTGCATGTTCTAGTCCTCTTATAAAATAGCCATGTAACCCTAAAGTTGCCTGCTAATCGCGATTGCATTGTTGCCTCTTTATTCCGATCGCGATTGGCTGTCTCGCGCTTGACTCGCTTCGTTCGTGTGTGAAGTTTGACAGTTTATAGTTGACAGTTTTTGACAGTTTGATTTGAGAGACGGAAAGACACAAAAAGAAGCAAGAAAAATACCGGGAAAAAATTACTTAGACTGGAAGATTACAAAATAGCAGAGAGTATTTGTTTTTGAATTGCAGATACGTTTAACTGATGCTTAACAAAGTAAGTTGAAATTTAATACAATATATTATGACATATTTAATTTAATATAATAATATTATGATATAACCATTTTTGTATCACCATCGCTGTTAGAAGGGTAAGGAAGAGACGTTGGACGCCACGACAGAAACACGTATTTATCAAGTAATTCTTAATTATCTTAATTATTTTTTTTGCCAATACATTAAATATAATTATAATTTTTTTATTTGTATTGATTAAAAAATTGATATATTGTTATGTAAATGTATGTATATTAATTAAGTTCTTATTATAATAAGTTTAAATATATAGTTGACAATTACAGGCATTACTGCTAAAAATATTGTATGGCGAATTAAATAACCCTCGCAGTTGAGAATATAAAATTAAGAAAAAAAAATTGTGTGGTACGAAAAAAAGAGAGAAAGAGAGAAAGAAACGGGAAACAAGATAAGGATCAGGATTAAAATAAGATAAGAAAAAAAAGGTATAAATATTATGTTATTGATATTGATAAGTATACAAGAATATAATTAATGCTACTCGAACATGTTAAGTTTTTGTTTCAATATTTATAATTGGTAAACATTTTCATTTCTTAAATAATTTTCGAATAAATTTTATTCTTGGAGGATTTTTCGAAGTTTTTTAAATATATTTGATTAATTTTATTGATCTTGTACTGATTTTTGAATGTGTATGTACTTGACGTTTCTTTTTTACTTTTATAAGGTAAAAATATATTTTGGTTATATTTTGGTAGAATTTATCTTCTTTTTGTAAAAATCAAGTGATAGTTTGTTCCTTACATAATTTATTTAAATTGATTTATTTATTATACATTATTCATTTTTTAATTATAAACATATGTAGATGTACGTAACATTATTAATATTTATATTGAATATACATGACTATACGGCAATCATATTTGTTAATGCACATATGTATAAATTTTAATAACAATATTAGTAAAACACATATATAAACACAACAAATAACATTAATATAATTAAAATTATATATGTATATGCATATATACAGGGTGACAGCTAACCGGCAGCCAATCTGTAATAGATAGATATATGTATATATATATATATAGATATACTAATAGATAGATGTATACAAATATACTAATAGATATATTAATATACAAATAAACGTAAATATATATATATATATATTTATGTTTATTTCTATATTAGTATATCTATACATCTATCTATTAGTATATCTATATATATCTATCTATTACAGATTGGCTGCCAGTTAGCTGTCACCCTGTATATATGTATATACATATATAATTTTATTTATATTAATGTTATTGTTGTGTTTATATTGTGTTTTTACTAATATTGTTATTAGAATTTATACATATGTGCATTAACAAATATGATTGCCGTATACATGTATATTCAATATAAATATTAATAATGTTATGTACATCTACATATGTTTATAATAAAAAATGAATAATGTATAATAAATAAATCAATTTAAATAAAATTATGTAAGAAAACACTATCACTTGATTTTTACAAAAGAAGATAAATTCTATCAAAACCTTATAAAAGTAAAAAAAAAACGTTAAGTACATATACATTCACAAATCAGTCGAAAGATCAATAAATCAATCAAATATATTTAAATACGTCATATATAATTATATCTAAATGATTTTTTCATAAGATAATATTAATGTGAGTTTTTAATTGCAATCAATCCAATTAAATCGGTACATTCAATTTTGAGATATCAAGATTTCTTTCTCGTAAAAGTTCAATAACATTATTTTCTTCAGATCAGATTCATATGTAATATACACACATGTAAATCCAGTTTGCCATTCAAGAGGCTTTACAATGTGCCTACATACAATTTTATTTTACTAAAACAAATTATTATGTATAATGTAAATAATGAATTTACGAGAAAGAAATCTTGATATCTCAAAATTGAGTGTACCGATTTAATTGGATTGGTGCAATTGAAAACTCACATTAATATTATTTCAGGAAAACATAATTTAGATATAATTATATATGACGTTATATATAATTATATGTAATTATATATGATTTATATATACCAGCATATATAATTATATATAAATTATTTATGGGCACTATATATAATTTATATATATTTTTATATATGGACTCCATTGTTCTTGCCGGCTTATATCTGAAGAAATGCAATGCTTTATATGATTATATATAATAATATCAGGTCATATCTGATTGTATCTATTGAAGTTGAGTAATCATATATAGATATATATATAATCCTATAAAGTCATATATAGTTTCATATATGAAAGAATAAGAACAACTGAGTCTATATATGAATCTTTCCGAGAAAAAATAATTATATATAATTATATCTAAATTATTTTTTCATGAGATAATATTAATGTGAGTTTTCAATTGCAACCAATCCAAATAAATTGGTACACTCAATTTTGAGATATCAAGATTCTTTCTCGTAAAAGTTCAATAACATTATTTTCTTCAGATCTTCAAATGACATTATATACAATCATATAAAAAAATGGCATTATACAATCACATACGATTGTATGTAACCATATATAAACATATATAACCACATACCCATATATAATTATATACAACCACATATAATTATATATAATCATATATGATTATATATAATTAACATTATATACAATCAGATTGTATGTAACCATATACAGATATATAAATATTTATATATAATAACCATATATAGATAGTTCTAATGAGTAAATCATAAAAATAGTGGCAGTCCTCTTCCACATCAGATAGGAACAAGAAGCTAATTTTTGCTTGCCTTAACCACGCTACGAGTGACCGCGCTCTAACTAGCGGGCAAGTCTGCATATCTAATTGTATATGGCGCCATATATAATGCTATATATAATTATATATAGGATGCTCACATAGCATTATATCTGGCGTCAGATACAATTATATAAATTAGATATGGTGCTATATCTGATTATATATAGACCCAGATTAGCCACATTAATATATATGGCTATATATGACTATATAGTTGTATATAATGCTATATATAATTATATATAAAATGCACTACTAACACAGCATTATATATGGCGCCACATACAATTATATACAATTAGATATGGTATTCAGTTAAGCGTACCTGCAATTAAAAATATACATTTTACATAACAATATATTAATTTTTTAATCAATACAAATAAAAAGAAGAATTATAATTATATTTAATGTATTGGCAAAAAAGATAATTAAGATAATTAAGAATTACTTGATAAATGTGTGTTACTGTCGTGGGGTTCAACGTCTCTTCTCTATCCTTCTAACAGCGATGGAGTAACAATATAGTACTGGCACCCGTAATAGTTCTAGAGTTCCTGATAAATTTCAGCAATAGTTCTGTACATTAAATATATTTAAACAGTTTTTCAATTTGGCTGTTGGCATTGCACTACAAGAGTAAGGTACCACTTTTGGCGAGTTTCAACCAACTTTATGGCATTTTCTAACAGTTCTGCAATAATGTCAAAGCTTTTGTAGATTTCGTCGACAGTTCCGGTCTTTAAGCATTTTTAAGCAATTATTTTATTAGACGGCTGGCACCGCACTACAAGAGTAAACTACCATTTTATAGCGAGTTTCAGACAAGTACATATTTTAATAGTTCTGCAATAGTGACAAAGTTTTTTGTAGGTTTGTCGACAGTTCCGGTCTTTAAGCATTTTTAAAGAATTTTTTTATTAGACGGCTGGCACCGCACTACAAGAGTAAACTACAATTTTATAGCGAGTTCCAGACAAGTACATAGCATTTTTCAATAGTTCTGCAATAGTTTCAAAGCTTTTGCAGGTTTCGTCGACAGTTCCGGTTTTTGAGCATTTTAAGAATTTTTTTATTAGACGGCTGGCACCGCACTACAAGAGTAAACTACAATTTTTATAGCGAGTTCCAGACAAGTACACACCATTTTTCAATAGTTCTGCAATAGTTCCAAAGCTTTTTGCAGGTTTCGTCGACAGTTCCTGTCTTCAAGTATTAAAAAAAAATTTTTTTATTAGACGGCTGGCACCGCACTACAAGAGTAAAACTACAATTTTATAGCGAGTTTCAGACAAATACATAGCATATTTTAATAGTTCTGCAATAGTTCCAAAGCTTTTGCAGGTTTCGTCGACAGTTCCGGTCTTTAAGCATTTTTAAAGAATTTTTTTATTAGCACCGCTGGCACCGCACTACAAGAGTAAACTACACTTTTTATAGCGAGTTTCAAACAAGTACATAGCATTTCTCAATAGTTCTGCAATAGTTCCAAAGCTTTTTGCAGGTTTCGTCGACAGTTCTGGTCTTTAAGTATTTTTAAACAATTTTTTAGTAGACTGGCACCGCACTACAAGAGTAAACTACCATTTTATAGCGAGTTCCAGACAAGTACATAGCATATTTTAATAGTTCTGCAATAGTTTCAAAGCTTTTTGCAGGTTTCGTCGACAGTTCCGGTTTTTGAGCATTTTTAAGAATTTTTTTATTAGACGGCTGGCACCGCACTACAAGAGTAAACTACAATTTTATAGCGAGTTCCAGACAAGTACACACCATTTTTCAATAGTTCTGCAATAGTTCCAAAGCTTTTTGCAGGTTTCGTCGACAGTTCCTGTCTTCAAGTATTAAAAAAAAATTTTTTTATTAGACGCTGGCACCGCACTACAAAGTAAACTACAATTTTATAGCGAGTTTCAGACAAATACATAGCATTTTTTAATAGTTCTGCAATAGTTCCAAAGCTTTTTGCAGGTTTCGTCGACAGTTCCGGTCTTTGAGCATTTTTAAGAATTTTTTTATTAGACGGCTGGCACTGCACTACAAAAATAAACTACAATTTTATAGGGAGTTCCAGACAAGTACATAGCATATTTTAATAGTTCTGCAATAGTTCCAAGCTTTTTGCAGGTTTCGTCGACAGTTCCGGTCTTTAAGCATTTTTAAAGAATTTTTTTATTAGAGCCCTGCACCGCACTACAAGAGTAAACTACACTTTTATAGCGAGTTTCAGACGAGTACATAGCATTTCTCAATAGTTCTGCAATAGTTCCAAAGCTTTTGCAGGTTTCGTCGACAGTTCTGGTCTTTAAGTATTTTTAAACAATTTTTTAGTAGACCGCTGGCACCGCACTACAAGAGTAAACTACCATTTTATAGCGAGTTCCAGACAAGTACATAGCATATTTTAATAGTTCTGCAATAGTTTCAAAGCTTTTTGCAGGTTTCGTCGACAGTTCCGGTTTTTGAGCATTTTTAAGAATTTTTTTATTAGACGGCTGGCACCGCACTACAAGAGTAAACTACAATTTTATATAGCGAGTTCCAGACAAGTACACACCATTTTTCAATAGTTCTGCATAGTTCCAAAGCTTGTTGCAGGTTTCGTCGACAGTTCCTGTCTTCAAGTATTAAAAAAAAATTTTTTTTATTAGACGGCTGGCACCGCACTACAAAGTAACTACAATTTTATAGCGAGTTTCAGACAAATACATAGCATTTTTTAATAGTTCTGCAATAGTTC
>NW_023416025.1:0-25008 GCF_013373865.1 Monomorium pharaonis
CCGTTGCCGAAAAGGTGAGAATATTATTATTATTCTATAAGTTTATCTGAAGTACAAACGATTAAAATGGCACAAGCAAGATTAAAAATAAAAAAATTCTTTTTATTATAACTTCTTATAGAGAACAAAAGAATTTCTTTTATTATAACTTGGGAATTTAAAGAAAGTTTAAATGTTTTGTGTTTATTTGAAAAGATTAGCATGGTGCGTTTTAAAGGTTCACGTATAATGGCTGTGTTTTAAAATTGCTGTCAGTACTGAAAATTTATAATTTCTGTTACGTACACTATAGATTTTCGGTACTGACAACAATTTTGAAACACAGCCAATATTAGGTTTATACGACAGGATTTATTAAAAATTGTAAGATTATAAGAAATCTCAAATATAAATTTTTGTAAATTGATAGAACTTGATTTTGAGTTAAATTTACTTAATTACAATTGTGCTTATCGCATTACAGGTCCAGCCGCTATCACAAAATATTTTCAATTTGGAACCGAAGAGATGGCGACCGTTGAGAATGAAATTGTCTCCTGTTTTTACATTAAGTAAACTGAAGGAGATGTTTTCTTTAATATCAGAATGTGCCGATTGTCTTGTCGAATACATGGAAAAAGTAGTAAGCAATAGCGAATCGATAGAATGCTGTGAATTGATGGCCAAATATACGACGGATGTCATTGGCAGCTGTGTCTTTGGGATCGAGACAAATGCATTGTCGAACAAAGATAGTGAATTTTGTAAGATGGTAAAAAAAATATTGACCCCGACCTGGAAGAGTGTGTTACGATCAAAACTAAGAACATTCTTTCCTAAGTTTTATAATAAGTTCGGTTACATCCTGCCAGAAACGGAGATTACCAAATTCTTTACACGTATTGTTATAGAAACTATAGATTACAGAGAAACGAATAATGTCATTAGAAACGATTTTATTGATAAATTACGTGAATTAAAGAAACAAGCAGATAACATGAATGATATCGGTATGTACTGATCTCGTATGTATTGTTTATTTTTTGTTATAATAAAATTTTTTCTACGTAGAGAATAAATATACAAGTTCATGTGTGTTAAAAATAATTTTAAAATTTTACAATAAAAGGATATATACTTTTTTTATTAGAACAAGTTTTTTTTTGTTATTTTGATAATAGCTGTTTGAACATAAATATAACTTTATTTTATTTTAATATATAATTAAAAAAAATATGTTTTATAAACTAATAAGTGATTAATAAATTTGTTAAAAACTGAAATTATTTATAGTAAAGTTAAAATAATATTTCAGCTTTGACAGATTCTTTAATAGCCGCTCAAGCGTTCGCATTTTTCGTTGTTGGTTTTGAAACTTCGTCGACGACGATAAGCAACGCGTTGTATGAGTTAGCATTAAATCAAATATACAAAAAATTTTACGTAAAGAAATTGATGAGATCTATGTGAAACATGGTAAAGATTTAACATACGATAATATTAACAAGATGGAATATTTAGATAAAATTTTCAAAGGTACGTTATTTGAAAAAAATTAAATAAGAAAAACATACATTGTTTTCTTCTTTTTCAATTATATTGAAGTATGATTTTATTAATAATTGCTTTTAAATGTAGTTTGTAAATGCATATATATGCATTTTTATAATTTAACACTATTTTTAATGCATGTAGAAACCTTACGAAAATATCCCTTAGTGCCAGTTTTTGTAAGAAAATCCATATCGAGTTATACTTTCGAGAGTCCTAAAGTTAATATACCAGAAGGACAAACAATATGGATTCCAGTTTTCGCAATTCATCGAAATCCGAATATTTATGCAAAGCCAGATGTTTTTAATCCAGAAAGATTTAATGAAGAAGCTGTGCAAAGTAGACATCCTATGTCTTATTTACCTTTTGGCGATGGACCACGGAATTGCATCGGTAAAATGACATAATTTTAAACCTCATTTTCCATTTTTTTGCAGTAAAAATATTTTTAATTGGAAAATATTTTTAACAAAGAAATTGGATTTGATTTGTATCTAGTTTATATTATCAATGTAATGAGTTTGTATCCCGATATTTCTTTAATTTCAGGATCTCGCTTTGCTGAGTATCAGATTAAACTTGGACTTATAAAGATATTACGGAATTATAAAATTCATATTTGTGATAAAACTCCAATACCCTATGTAAACAATCCTAAATCGTATCTATTATTTGTACCAAAAGATGGGATACATTTAAATTTAATCAAAATTAATCGAACTTGAAAAAATATTTTTTACAATAAATTATTTTGTAATGTAAATGGTGAATATGGTGGTATGCGAGAGAAGCATAACAAGTTAATAAAAATAAAATAAATGTATAACATAAACAAATACATGATATATATGTAAGTGTCAAATATATTAATATAAAAATTAATAAAATTACAACAAACGTCTAAATATTAAAGTTAAAATTACAATTATATATGTATAATTATATATGTATAATTATATATGTATGATATGTATGATATGTATAATATATATGTGTGTGTGTGTGTGTGTGTGTGTGTGTGTGTGTGTGTGTGTGTGCGTGGTGTGTAAGTAATGTAAGTAACAAATACTAGTATACGAAAAAATTTAATAAAATTAATAAAAATAAAATAAATAATAATAACATAAACAAATAAAATAAATAATATAGATGTAATAAATGTCAAAAATAGTAAATAATTAATAAAAAGTTAATAAAGTTACAAGTTTCTGAAGGACAGAAAAAGACGGTAAAAGAGAACAGAGGGAAAAAAAAGGAAAACAGAGAGCGAGAAAGAAAGAAAGAAAGAAAGAAAGAAAGCAAATAACTTTATATTTTATAATTTTAACTTAACTTTTTAAATGTTATTTCATTTATTGTATAATGCCAACTCAAACACAGTAGAGACATAAACACAAACAATATAAATAAAAAAAATACTTATTAAGTGTAAGCAAAGAGCTAAAATGTTTGCAGCAGAGTGTTCTTCATTGAAAATAGTAAAGTATAAATAAATGCATTGTGTGACAATCCCGACATACTGCATCGTCTAAATTATTTTTTGCAAAAACAACATACATATCTTAAAGTCATCTAAATCAATTATAATAAATGCCGATGGCAAAACAATTACATGGGAACAATGAGTTCTACAAACTTATGGTCTTTATTTAGTTATGATGAATTGCAAATTAATGTGCGGCAGCAAAATGTTAATTTTTGTCGAGATATATTATCTAGAATTAGAGTAGGAGCAACGACAGACTCAAATACTGCTATTTTAGAATCAACAAAGATAAAATTTATAGAAGCTACTTATGATGGTCGGTTACAAGAATTATATAATTATTTGCAAAATTTGCCAACGGATACAATTTGTCCTCTACCAACTTGTACATTATGTGACACTTTAAACACTGCTATGTTAGATCGTAATTCTTCAGATGAAACGGAACTTATTGCTCAAAATGCGACCGACTGTGTGACATATATAAAAAAACAAGTTTCAAAAAAAGTGATGATGCAAATAGTTCTCAGACAGCTGAATTGGAAAGAATTATAATTGTAAAATTAGGCGCGCATATAATAATTTAAAAAAATATCGATGTTACTTTGGGCATTGTAAATGATATTTCGAGTATAACAAATAATTAGCAAACGTTTAAACCACAGAATTCTGTTTAAAAACGTTATCAAATTACAGAACTATACGAGGACTGTCGAGAATTGCCGCCAGAATTGTAACAACTGCACAGCACGATACTTTTATTCGAATGTCGTGCTGATTTCGGGCATTAAAATCATTTGCACACGTTTAAACGCCAAAACTCTTTCTAAAAACAATATCAAAGCACAGAACTATACGAGAACTGTCGAGAATTGTCGCCAGAATTCTCACAACTACCTAGCACGAAACCTTTATTTGAGTGTCGTGCTGATTTTGGACATATAAATTTATACGCATACGTTTAAACGCCAGAACTCTTTTCAAAAGCGATATCAAAAAACATAACTATACGAGAACTACCGACATTTGTCGCCAGATATGTCAAAACTATCCAGCACGACAGTTTAATTTGTGTGTCGTGCTGATTTCGTGCATTTAAAATTATGTGCACAAATTTAAACACTAGAATTCTGTTTAAAAACAATATCAAAGCACAGAACTATACGAGAACTACCGAGATTTGTCGCCAGAATTGTCACAACTACCCAGCACGACACATTTTTTTGAGTGTCGTGCTGATTTCGCGCATTTAAAATTATGTGCACAATTTTAAACGCTAGAACTCTGTTAAAAAACGATACCAAAGCACAGAGCTATACGAGAACTACCGAGATTTGTCGCCAGAATTGGCATAATTATCCAGCACAACACATTTTTTTGAGTGTCCTGCTGATTTCACGCATTTAAAATTAGGTGCACAATTTTAAACGCTAGAACTCTTCTTGAAAACAATATCAAAGCACAGAATTATACGAGAACTGTCGAGAATTGTCGCCAGAATTGTCATAACTACTCAGCACAACACCTTTATTCGAGTGTCGTGCTGATTATGTAATAAATTTAATCAATTGCACAATAATTGTTCATATATTTTACGCTATTATTTATTTTCTTGCTGAAAACATAATTAATCTTGCTAAAAATATAAAAAATAGAGCATAAATAGAGCGTGATTATCAAATATGTATACACAAAAAGGGTTGTTCTCTACATTTTCATTAAAATTTTTTTTTAATAATATTTAAAATATATAAATTGCCAGTGTTTTTTTACATATTTAAAAAACTATATATAAAAAATCAAAATATTCTTAAGCACTTGTAACCTTCTCTCTCTCTCTCTCCCCCCCCTTTCTCCCCCCTCTCTCTCCCTCTCTCTCTCTCTCTCTCTCTCTCTCTCTCTCTCTCTCTCTCTCTCTCTCTCTCTCTAATTGTCTCAGGTAAGGTTACAATCATTATATATTAAATAGGCTGATTATTTAATAGCATCTCATTGCTTTCACTGGTTCTAGATTTAAATTATGTGATTTATAAACATTCAGTTACTGACATATAATGATAAATAATTAGAAAAGGTAGGAATGACAATAAATACACTGTTCAGTGTGTTCCATCGATATAATTTATTTAGAATTTTTAATATTAATTAAAATAATTACTGACAGGATATCGACAGCAGTCTACTCGTTTCTACTAGTAAAGCGACATATTATACGAGTATACATTAAAAAAAAAAATTATCGACTTTCTTCTGTACGAACAGTACTGTCATTGTATATGTATACTCGGAATAAGCTGATGTGACTTTTAATTTCACACAATTTGCTCATGCACTTCAAAGACTTCGTTCTTCTTCGTTCACATCATTTTAAATAGACTCGACATATTACATTACCTCAACATATATTTATATTTATATTATAGATCTCCATATTTTTAATTTGCATATGCATTTATAAGCGCGTGCAAATACATTATGCACGAGATCTCTCGATGACTGTTACTCAATCCACAGGAACATTAAACTCAAAATATAATAGTATTACAATTTATTTTAATATAATAGTTCTATCTACACAATGTTTAATACAATATATATATATATATATATATATATATATATATATGTATATATACACATAATTATAGTAAAATCTACACCCTTCAATAAACGTTACGTCCATGTATTTCCAATTATTTACAAAGGTATTGCCAGAGGCATTTGTTTGCTCCTTCTCTTTCTTTATCTTGCAAAAATACAGATTGTCAGTAGCGTTTTTATACTCATTTGTTCTTGAAAACATGATACTGAAATAATCCAATAAAATACGTCCAAAATTGCGCTTTACAAACAGTTTGTACCAAAACAAATTTTTCCAAGCGTATTTTTCTATCTTATGAGAAGAATGGTAAAATATGCGCGTGCGTATAACAATATTTCATTATAAACAGTGCAATTACGAAGACATTTTTTTCTTTATAAAATGCTACCGTACACACAATGCGTATAGTCCATGCGCGACACGCCAGAGAGTTTATATTCATATAAAAGTACATGTAGCTTTAGAACTTTATATGTTACTATTTATACAATAAAATATATCTGAATTTTATGAAATTTTGATTTTAATGTGTAGAACCAAAATTTATAGTGCTCTTAAATTGTAAGATTAAAAATTGTTTTATTTAATTTATTGAAAATGTTCAAAATAGAATAATGTAATCGTTGATAAAAGTCCTCAAATTAAGCCATTATGTTTTAATTGTAAATAGGCTTTTTGGATTAATACGAAACATTAAATAAAATTTTTTTACTTTTATGTAAATAAATTTTATTAAAATTGCTTAATATATTTTTTTGTTTTATAAAATTTGATTATCATTTTTCCTAAGGTTTTTAAGACTTTAAGTAGACTTCAAGTGAGAAATATAAAATACAATGCCCTCTCAATATCTGTTTGTAGAAAAACACAAATAATATCGACTTAAATAATTTAGTTTATTTAATTTGATTTCTCTTAACTTCATTTTATGTGATTTAATAAATGTGTTTTGACAAATCTTTTAGTTTCAAATAAATTTTAAAAATTTATTCTCAACGTGCCTTTATTTTTAATAAGTTTATTAAATTAAATAAGCCCATTCATAATTTTTTAATAAAAATTTCAATTAAATTTAATTATGTTTAATAAAAAAATCTATAAGTTTTATATATAATTTCTAAATAAATTATTTGTAATATATAAAAATATATTTAAAAAATATTTAACTCTACATTTTTTCCAGCAAAACATAATATTTTTAATTCAGCGTGTAATTATAAAAAGTAATAAGAAAAAATATCCTGTTTTAATCGGGTATGTGTAGATAGAGAAACGTCATGTTTAACATTTTCATGTTAACAATAAATTGATTGCTCAAAAATGTGTACTTAATTATATATTTGTAGTTCATCAATATATGTATATATTTAGGCCTCCTAAAATTTCTCTTGTACATATTTAGAATGTGGCAACACAAGTTATGTGTTTGCTATTAACACAAGAAAGAAATATCGAAAATGTGAATAAAGTTCATGTGCAGTTTACGGACGTACGTCACACATTTCGAATTATTATTTAACTCTTGAGTACCATGATAGAATCAAATTTAATTATTATAAATTCTAGTTTCTAATTATATTAAAAATATAAATAATTAGAATAATTATTTACATTTTTAATATAACAATGCATCTAATATTGTTTAAAATTTTTTATATATTTTGTATTTAAGAAACAAGTGTAAAAATGTTGATTTATATTTAATCACAATAAAAATGGTTATAATAAATATATAAAGTAGTAGATATAGACTCACATACAATATTTGTCATTAAATTTTTACCATGGTATTTCAAGGTTAATTATTTCTTTGTCGGATAATAAATTCTTCCTAACTATGCGCTTTTGTATATAATAAAATCATATCACAAGTCTCAAATTATTTATCTTTGACCTAAGTGCATATAATTAATATAAGAAATACTACAGTAAATATCACAAGAAACAATGATATTTCAATTAAATACCGTAGCGACTCTACTTTTAAAGATAAAAATTCCTTAATCTTACAAATAAAATTTAATTTCGGGCATTATACGATTGACAACAGTTATTACAATGGTTCATAAAATAATTTATATTTATACTTTCATATACGGAGATAGTAAGCTCAAGCATATGACTGATCTAACGATATAGCTATTTTATTCCCTTTCTCGACCCAATTTCTAAGACGTCCTCTAAGTTCCTCAAGACTTTTCGATTTTGCTTTATTTATCCTCTTGTACTTCACGTCTTTTGGCTTCGTCACAGATCTATGATTGCTCATTACCCTATTGTATGTCACCTGAAAACACAAATAGATTCCTTATGGAAAAATCAATTTACATGCGCCAACGGGGGCTTTAAAAATAAGTATAAGAAAAATTCAGATACAGAGTATATTTTAAAGTAAAATGCAAATTTGCATATGTTCTTTAAGTTAAAGTAAATGCTTTACATTATGTTTTCTCATTCAGATATTTTAATTCAAGTATTTCACATACATTTTTCTGATAAATCGAATTACACCAAACAATTACAAATCTTACAAGTTGTTCAGAAAATTAAAGGACGCATATGCATGAGAAGGTTTCTATGTAGTTGTGTACATTCGTACATGATTGATACCGAGGACGTTGACCGACTCCTCGACGCGACTCACGTCTGATCTTGCTTTGTTTGACCCAATTTCTCTTGACGACGCTACAAACAGACAGTCAGATTTTCATTCATTTTTTTCTGAGACGAGGGTCAGAGTAAGACGTTCATTCAGATTACAATACACACGTATTGTAAAGGTTTTCGTTACGTGCCACGTATCTCGTGCAAATTGGTTGCACATTCAAAGTAGAGACTTACCACGGCCAAGTACACTGCATAATCAGTTTCTGCAGACCCTACGGGTTGCTGAAAGATAGAGTTCGAGTTCAATTCCTGCAGTCACCACGACGAGCAGAAAGAGTGAGAGAGAGGGACATTCGACCCTAAATTCTACGGCCTATCGAGAGAGTGAGAGAGAGGGACATTCGACTCTAAATTCTACGGCCTGCTGAGAGAGAGAGACCAGGAGATCGAGCTCCAGGTACACGGAACCTCTGTAGAGAGTTTTCAATTGAGTTCTTGAGAAAGTTTTCATCCTGTTTCGGATTAGCACGACGGCGAACCGACAGGACAGAACTCAATTCAGAGGTTCCCATTCAGCTGTACTATTCAGCAATTATTCAGAGACATTTTCATACCGTCGTACTTTCGAACGTAATCTATTTAGATGCGTTCACATGTTGGCGTCACTATCAGACGTATTCAATCAACTGTTTAGAGACATTTTTTGATAAATGTTAAACATGTATGAATCAAAAGTTTTAGTGTAACCTTCTTCTGCATATGCGTTAATTACTTGAAATATTGTAAATTCATTTGAAATACTATTGATGTAAAAATCTAGAATCACTGTAATGTTCCGTAATTCTCATTACGCTTATCATTCTCAACTAATTTTATGATTCATTTGTAAATATTACGATTATAATATGATTGCATAAAGCTTATGGTATGGAATGCATGATTATTAATTTGAATAACCGTTTGACGTTATTGTATGAATAATTTTATAATTTATTAACCCTAGTAATTTCTGATTGTTGTGTATTCTTATATGTATTCTATTCTATATGTGTGTAATTCCATATGTGTTATTTACTATATTTGTTGTGAACGTCCGTCATTAACCGAATTGTCATAAATTAATCAGAATATTCATAGATTATTCAGACTTGTCATAGATTAAATTTTATATTCTGCCAAAATTATTTTAAAGTTATTAAATTTTTCTGCCACCTTTATTTGACTCTGTAATCATTTTCAACCGGCGTGCTTGTTTATTAAACATTTTTTGGTCCTTCGAGCCGGATATATATAAAACAAAAAAAAAAAAGAGAAGAGAACGGAGAATTATTGAAGATGAGGCTCAGCCACGTGCAAGCTCACATTGAGCAACAGTTTATTTTATCTAAATTCATAACGAAGGCATATGATAGTTTTGTTGGTGACGGATTGTCAGATGTTACTACGAATAGAGTAAAGTCTCGCTTGTCGACCTTGAAAGATGACTGGGAGCGTTTCTGCTTGGAACACAAGGCAATATTAGTAGCAATGCACGAATTAAATGACGATGATCGTCTTGTTATTCAAAGTCACGTATATTTTACTACAAATCTTTATTCTCAAACTCATGAATATTACGTTAATGTAGTTGACAAAATAAATTCTTTACTCGAGTCTGAGCAGGAAGGCGTTCCTAGTACACCGTCTACTCAGGTCGCATCATTCTCCTCTCCTGAAATTCCGGCATTCTTTCATCATGCGCGTCTCCCACGACTTGATCTCCCAAAATTTAACGGAACTCCGTCGGATTGGCTTTCATTTAAAGATTTATTTCAATCGCTTGTTATTTCAAATCCGACATTGTCATCCGTAGAAAAGCTTCAGTATTTGATAATCAGTCTCACTGGCTCCGCCGCCTCAATATTAAAAAATACAACGTTATCAGCTGAAAATTTTCAGAGATCATGGGATGCACTAAATTCATTTTATGAAAATAAACGTCTTCTCGTTCACGCAGCAATGAATTCATTGTTTTCAATCAAGCGCATGACGAAAGAATCTGCCGTGGAACTAAAGAAATTATATACACAAGTTATGCAAATTTACCGAAATTTCGAAAGTTTAGAACGCCCTGTCTCGACATGGGATGATTTTCTTATTTTTGTCGTGGTGCAACGTCTCGATTCCGAATCTGTTAAGGCTTGGGAGAAACAATTAGGATCATCCAAGGAGCCGCCTACTTGGCAACAATTTAGTGAATTTCTCATTTCTCAATTGTTAACTCTTCAAGCATTTGAAAATTCTCGATCTGGTTTACTCCCACTACAGCCAAATTCAAAAGCAGTCAAATCTCATTATCAAGGAAAGTCAACCGAAAATAAAGTAAATAGTTCATTCATCTGCCCTATCTGCTCATCAAATCATTATGTATCTAAATGTTTACAGTACACTTCGAAATCTGTTCCGCAAAAAGTCGCGCTTATCAACAAGCACAAATTATGCTTCAATTGCTTAGGAACGCATCGAGTCTCGGCCTGTCAAATAACAAAGCGCTGTCAGAAATGCGGACGGCGTCATCATACATCAATTCATAAAGAATATAATAAGTTTAATTCATCTAAACACGACACTACTAAAAAATCCGTCGAATCATCGGATAGTTCGACACCTTCAATTTCCTCTGAAGCTCAGACTCTTCATTCCAGTTGACTAAATAATAACATTCCGTGTGTTCTTCTTGCTACGGCGAGGGTGCTGGTTATATCACCTACCAAAGAAACCTTCGAAATCCGAGCCTTACTTGATCAAGGATCGGAAATCTCTTTGATTTCAGAACGTATCGTTCAGCAACTTCGACTTCCTCGAAATCACTCATCAATTTCTTTGGTAGGAATCGGTGCACAACATTCCAATAAAACTAAGGGTGTCACAACTATTAAATTAAGAGATCGTTTTAATAAGTTTGATTTTTCAATTCAAGCACACATTTTACGTAAACTTACTACATCAATTCCTTCTACTCAAATTAACAAACCAATATGGCCGCACCTAAAAGGACTGCAATTGGCAGATCCGAAGTTTCTTTCCCCTCGGTCCATCGATTTAATTTTAGGCGCCGATATATATGGACATATTATTGAAAATAAAGTTATCAAGGGACCCCCACATTCACCCACTGCTCAATTCACAAAACTTGGATGGATTGTGTCCGGTCCAACAGACACTAACGTTTCTAGTAATACCTCGCACAGCTACCATGTATCTGTCGATGATGAACTTTACAGATTATTACATCGTTTTTGGGAAATAGATGAGATTCCTTCCGTAAACACTTCATCTTTATCTTCCGCTGATCAAGAGTGCGAAAATCATTTCGTATATACACACAGTCGAGACGCTCATGGTCGATACATCGTTAAACTACCGTTCAAACGGTCTCCTGATCAGTTAGGCAACTCACGAAATAATGCCGTTCGATTAAGTACAAACTTATCCAACAAGTTTTCAACTAATTCTGTTTACGCCCAGTTATATTCAAAATTCATGTCCGAATATGAAAGCTTAGAACACATGCAAATAGTCCCTGAATCTCAACCTGAACCTCAACCTGTGTATTACCTTCCCCATCATGGAGTTATGAGAGAGCACAGTCTCACCACCAAACTCCGGGTTGTTTTCAATGGTTCCAGTCGAACTACCTCCGGCGTATCGTTAAATGATCTTCTTCACACAGGAGCAAAACTCCAAACAAATCTATTTGATGTTCTCGTGTGGTTCAGTAAATTTCATTGTGTCTTTGTCTCTGATATGGAGAAGATGTACAGGCAAATCAAGGTTCATCCAGAAGATTGGAAATTCCAACGTATTCTGTGGTTCAATCAGAGCAACTGTCTTCGTACATATGAACTAACTACCGTCACATATGGACTAGCTTGTGCTCCTTTTTTGGCACTTCGTACTTTACTTCAACTTATTGAAGACGAAGGTCAAAACTTTCCTCGTGCCATTCCATCGTTGACAAAAGGGCGATATGTCGATGATGTATTTGGAGGCGCAGATTCCATCGACGAAGTTCAACCGATCATTACTCAATTAAATCAACTCTGCATGGCGGGCGGTTTCACTCTCCGAAAGTGGATAAGTAATTATCCTTCCATTCTTAAAGACATTCCAACTGAACATCAAACGAACCTTACATCGCTAGAATTCAAAGATAGTACAGTTTTTAACGCATTAGGATTATGCTGGCAACCAGCAATTGATGCCTTTCAATTTACCTTAAAACTTCCTTCTACAAAACACATTACGAAACGATCTATCTTGTCCACCATTTCAACATTGTTCGATCCCCTAGGTTTGCTATCTCCAATCACTATTAAAGCAAAAATACTCATTCAAGAATTGTGGGCCATTAAACTCGATTGGGATGACCATCTTCCTATGATGGTAACCAACAAGTGGACCACGTTTCTCAATACTCTTCAAGAAATGACTCATCTCACGTTTCCTCGTTGGCTTGGATGCAAGTCAACGGATAAAATCGAAATTCATGGTTTCTGTGATGCTTCCCAACAAGCAGCTGCTGCCGCTGTATATCTTAGATCTACAGATTCAAATGGTATCATTTCAATAAATCTTGTGGCTTCAAAGACAAAAGTCGCTCCATTAAAGAAACTTACGATACCCAGACTCGAACTTTCCGGAGCTGTTCTGTTAGTAAAGTTAAGTTCACACATATTGAAGGTACTTGAAATTGGAAATATTCCTATTTATCTGTGGACGGATTCTGCCATTACATACACGTGGATTAATAATCATCCATCTCGATGGAAAGAATTCGTTCACAACCGAGTGTGTTACATTCAGGAAACCTTACCTTCCGCACGTTGGAAATTTGTTCCGGGTAATGAGAATCCGGCTGATCTTGCTACCCGAGGATTGACTCCCATTCAATTATCGGAACACCCAACATGGTGGACCGGACCCCCATGGCTGTCACAAAATTCCTCAAAGTGGCCACAGCCACCCAAGGCACTTTCTGTTAACGAAAACCTTGAAGAACGTCCAGTTAAGATTTTCACAACTAATCTCACGCCTCCACCACTTTGGGATCTTGTTCATAAATATTCCACAGTAATGAAATTGTTCCGCATTACTGCCATTTGTCAGCGTGTACTTGCTCGAATGCGCAAGCATCCACAATCATCATTAACAATCCCACTAACCACACAAGAAATAGACAATGCACGATTTTTCTGGATAAAACATATTCAAAATTCTTCATTTGGTCAAGAAAAAAGACTCCTTTCGAGCGGACAATCATTGCCTAAATCTCATTCACTTGCTAGACTAACTCCCTTTCTTGACGCTACCGGATTACTACGAATAGGAGGTCGCCTTCAGGCCTCATTATTACCTCCGAACGCAAAACATCCTCTGATTCTTCCGAGAAAGTCACCGTTAACCTCGTTGATTATTTTAGACTCCCATTTACGAACAATGCATGGAGGAACACAACTCACGCTTAATTATATCAGAAACAACTATTGGATCGTTGGAGGGCGGGCTCCTATACGCTCTTTTATTTTGAAGTGTGTAAAACGCACTCGATATCGACAAAGTCGAGCTCAACAACTAATGGGACAACTTCCATCTGAACGAATCACACCTTCGCGTCCTTTCTTGCACTCAGGCGTTGACTATGCTGGCCCTTTCACTATAAAAACCTGGAAAGGAAAAAATGCCAAAACGTATAAGGCATATATGGTTTTGTTCGTTTGTTTTTCGACTTCGGCAATTCATCTAGAATTGGTCACTGATTATACCACCGAGGCATTTATTGGAGCATATAAACGTTTCACCTCTCGAAGAGGAATATGTGCGACGTTGACTAGCGATTGCGGAACAAATTTCACAGGAGCAGATTGCGAATTGAAAAGATTATTTTCTTCCTCAACAAAGGAACTAGGCGAGTTGGCATCCGTCCTAGCGAACGACGGCACTCAATGGAAGTTTCATCCTCCGGCTGCTCCTCACTTTGGAGGAAAATGGGAGGCTGGAGTTAAGTCCGTCAAATATCATTTAAAACGCGTAGTGGGAGATACATTGCTCACGTTTGAGGAGATGAATACGTTGCTAACTCAAATTGAGGCAGTACTCAATTCACGGCCCTTGAGTCCTCTTACGGATGATCCTGATGACCTTCAGGCCTTGACTCCTGGGCACTTTCTCGTGGGAAATGCACCTTCAGTCATTCCCGAACCATCGTTGGAGACAGTAAAGTCTTCACGACTTTCTCGATGGCAATTGACCCGTCAAATGTTGGATAGTTTCTGGTCGCGATGGTCCAGGGAATGTCTGCAGCGCTACTATTCTATTCATAAGTGGAATCAACCATCTCCATCTCTGTCAAATGGCTCCCTTGTGCTAGTCATTGACGAGCGCTACCCTCCGTCTAAATGGCCTCTAGGGCGCATAATTCAAACTCACCCGGGCCCTGATGGTCTTGTACGAGTCGTGTCCATTCGGACACAAAAATCAATTCTAAAACGACCAATTGCAAAACTCTGCCCATTACCTATCAACAATGATAGTCTCTAATTTGTTCATTAACGGAGGTTAATGAAGGCGGGCGGTAATGTTCAGAAAATTAAAGGACGCATATGCATGAGAAGGTTTCTATGTAGTTGTGTACATTCGTACATGATTGATACCGAGGACGTTGACCGACTCCTCGACGCGACTCACGTCTGATCTTGCTTTGTTTGACCCAATTTCTCTTGACGACGCTACAAACAGACAGTCAGATTTTCATTCATTTTTTTTCTGAGACGAGGGTCAGAGTAAGACGTTCATTCAGATTACAATACACACGTATTGTAAAGGTTTTCGTTACGTGCCACGTATCTCGTGCAAATTGGTTGCACATTCAAAGTAGAGACTTACCACGGCCAAGTACACTGCATAATCAGTTTCTGCAGACCCTACGGGTTGCTGAAAGATAGAGTTCGAGTTCAATTCCTGCAGTCACCACGACGAGCAGAAAGAGTGAGAGAGAGGGACATTCGACCCTAAATTCTACGGCCTATCGAGAGAGTGAGAGAGAGGGACATTCGACTCTAAATTCTACGGCCTGCTGAGAGAGAGAGACCAGGAGATCGAGCTCCAGGTACACGGAACCTCTGTAGAGAGTTTTCAATTGAGTTCTTGAGAAAGTTTTCATCCTGTTTCGGATTAGCACGACGGCGAACCGACAGGACAGAACTCAATTCAGAGGTTCCCATTCAGCTGTACTATTCAGCAATTATTCAGAGACATTTTCATACCGTCGTACTTTCGAACGTAATCTATTTAGATGCGTTCACATGTTGGCGTCACTATCAGACGTATTCAATCAACTGTTTAGAGACATTTTTTGATAAATGTTAAACATGTATGAATCAAAGTTTTAGTGTAACCTTCTTCTGCATATGCGTTAATTACTTGAAATATTGTAAATTCATTTGAAATACTATTGATGTAAAAATCTAGAATCACTGTAATGTTCCGTAATTCTCATTACGCTTATCATTCTCAACTAATTTTATGATTCATTTGTAAATATTACGATTATAATATGATTGCATAAAGCTTATGGTATGGAATGCATGATTATTAATTTGAATAACCGTTTGACGTTATTGTATGAATAATTTATAATTTATTAACCCTAGTAATTTCTGATTGTTGTGTATTCTTATATGTATTCTATTCTATATGTGTGTAATTCCATATGTGTTATTTACTATATTTGTTGTGAACGTCCGTCATTAACCGAATTGTCATAAATTAATCAGAATATTCATAGATTATTCAGACTTGTCATAGATTAAATTTTATATTCTGCCAAAATTATTTTAAAGTTATTAAATTTTTCTGCCACCTTTATTTGACTCTGTAATCATTTTCAACCGGCGTGCTTGTTTATTAAACACAAGTTAATAAGATTTTCACTTGTTTTACCTGCGCCTGCTGACTTTCGTCTCTGGGTCTTTCGCTGGGCGAAGAATCCGTGTCTTGAGCCAGCCTCTCGAAACTGCCGTAGAGATCCTGAAGCCTGCCTTTTCCGTTACCCAAGTTTTTCATTCTCTTATCCTCGTATTCCGAGTTTTCGGTCGACTCCGACGGATCTGATTATTCTCGCTGTCACCGTCCTCTTCCACGGAATACACGGTTTCCAGAATCTCTGGTCTTCTGAGAAATCCGTTGCACCGTCGCATCGACGAATATTTATTCGACGGTTCCACAGCGTCGGATACCGAACGAATCACAGTTACATCAGTAATATTAGAACGAAACCTGTGTGGAGTACAATTAAAATATGTAAATAATTGAAACGATTTATTCGTGAAAAAATTTGAGAGAACAAGGTTCTATTTGTAATTTTATATACATTCTGATGTACACGTCAACATTTTGATGTATTGTATGTATAACTTTGAACGTATTTCAATCCAATAATACGCTAATATAAACCATTATTTTTAGCATCACATGCATTCTAATATACAAATTATGCTCACAATTGCATTGAAAATATTTAGATTTTTCTTAAAGAAATTAAAATGACATCTTTTGGCTTTATCTTCTACATATACTTTTGTATTTCCATTTCATTTTTAATTATGTGAGTTCTTTTTCTTTTGTCGTCAACAGTTAATGCTCACCTCGGTGGGGCAGGATCGTCCGCGGTCTCCTCGAGTACCACGGCGCTATCGCTGTCCCCGAGACTGTCCAGTCTGTCCAGGGCGTCGCAAGGTGGCGAGTCCCTGGTGCTCGTGCTCCTCTCCGCCAATCTGTTCTGCAATTGCCGGATCACCCTTTGTTGGCGTAGAATAATAGATTCTCGCTGACTCAGACTAGCCTCGATCTCCTTCTGCTTCCTGCAGAGTCTGGACTCGAACAGCAGAAGCTGCGACGACAGCGTCCGCAGTTGCTCGGCTTTCTCCCGCGTCAGCCGGGCCACCAGGTCCTCCTGCAAAAAACATCACGGTGACATTCAATATTCCGCTCGTCAATTTTCCTCCCCGTATCCATTCATGGTAACGCGTAATAAAGCTGCGGCTCTTCATCCGCGCGGTTAATTAATAATGGCACGAATTGATAGCCGCGGGACCGGATGACGGCGTTTCGCCATTTACTTGGGATATTAAGTAATTAATTAGCAAACGGTCTCTCGCCGCCGTTATTATTAATATTTGCTTGGCGCCGATAATTGATTCCCCCGGTTTACCATCCCGGCCGAAATACTACTGTTCGAACGGACTTCGTCGCTCATCAGCTCATGATGTCAGATCGTTTTTCTCCTCCTTTCCGTTATCGAACGTCGGTTCCTGCATATTTGCGCAAACATCTCTCGAGCGTAAGCGCCGAGTACGGTGCCACTACACGCGTTCCGCTTCTGCACGCGTCGATACGTGCGTGAAGCTGAGTGTTTGCACAACGGCGTATGTATGTACGTTATACGCATGCTGCCGTACGTATCCGGCCGACCGCTTTGGATTGAGCATTGCTCACGTCTCTTCCTTCCGTCCTCCGGGTCTGGGGGATGAGTCCATTACTCTCGCTATTGTGCGCGGCATAAACGGTACCGCGAGGCGACCATCAGGTGCTACCGCCGCACCGGTTGCGTGTCACGCACTCCGAGGACGCGGAAAATAATTGAGACATTTCGCCGATAGACGCACGACGCATGTAAACGACCGGCTAATCCTTCCGGAGGACATATATTTTGCAACAAAGAAAGGGGAAGCATTTCTTTGGATAAAAGACTATACGAACAATACGAAGATATAACGAATTTAAATATAAAAATATAACAAATTACTCCCGTTGGGAATGACTCAAATTGTCGTCGAAACGCCCCCCGGATTTTTAAATTTATATTCTATTCAATCTACGTACTAAAAACTTATCTTCTTCAAGAATAAAATATTAATTTCGTACGCATTATAATAACTGCGTCTGACTTATTGCCTTTATTGTAATCTTGTGTAGAATACAAAAAAGAAATATTTTCGACATTTATTTTCTTTAGATTGTTTTATATGTCTCTTACGTGGTGTGACCATTACTTCATTAATGAGAAAAATAATTTGATATATCAATAAAACATATGTAATTAAGTGCGTTGTTTTGGTAAAACCAAAAAGAATTACTGGTTATTATAATAAGACTCGAGATTTTACAACGTCTGATAGACTCTACTTTAATCCAATAATTCCCACTAATTCCAATTAATTCCTTTCCAAATAATGTGCATTTTTTAAATAATCCTGTCACTCTATAACTAACATTTTAGCCAAATAATTTAATAGAAAATTCTTATACTCTTCCTTAAAGATTTTATGTTTTTATAGATATTGTTAGATGTTTCGCTTACTTTCTTCGCATTGTGTATGTTCTTATTTCTTTTTTAAAAATGAAATAATAAACGCGCGCGTTCTCAATTGCCATTACACAAATAATGCCATATAAAATTAAAAAGAATAAAATTTTAATTACCACGTTTATTTTACAACAACGCGTAATGGAAGGTAATCAAGAATTTATATGCTATGTGCATATTCCTGTGAAAAATTAAAAGTATAATTCTCGTGATTGCAGGAAGAGAGGAAATAAAGACGTTTTATTGGCAATAAATATATTAAATTGATGCATATTATATAATATTGAATATTAAAAGCATACGTTTTATGTATTATGATTGTTTTTTTTTTCTTCTAATTCATAAAACATACGTATACGTATTTTTCATATAAATTTTTACGAGAAGACTGGAAATATATAAAAACTAAATAGATAAGTATAATTATATGAAGTAGAGAAACGCGCATGTTGTTCAGAAACCTTTCAAACCCGGTTTTCGTGACATGTCTGAACTGTTCGTGCACAGACATGTCACGAAAAATCGTCGAAATGAATACACCGCAACAATATTAATATTCTTCCCCACGTGAATTCGACAAAGTATACAGAAAAGTCGTTATTCACGGTCGGCCGTTCCGCCAATATCTTTCCCGGCGCTGGCTAGTGCCGGATAACCAGAGAAAGGGGATCGTTTCGTAGCAATTATTCCCTGGTAGATTGCCGGCGAATTTAGTGGGAGAGTCTTTTTTTTTTTCTCGCGGTTCTCTAAACACCCCCGCAAACCGAGAATCGCCCGTAGTCACGCGAGGCCAGACGCGAAATCGTACAATGTCACGAGACGCTCCTGGCTTATCCCGGAAATGCACGGAAATCTCTTTACGGCAATGACTCGTGGCAGCAATGCCGTTGCACTCACCCGCTGAAATTTGTCTTTCCCGTTGGCATCAACGGCGGGCTCTATATAACGGGATATAGAGTGCCCAAGGCACCAAGGAATATTTCACGGCTAGATGAAAAGTTTAGAACTCAGTCTTTCAACATTATCCCTCGGAAATATCGAGCACGAAAAACAAAGGTTATTCCTGACGAAAGCTGAGTTTCGTTTAAGCTTTCGATTAACGAGATATCTGATGAAACCATGTTATTTTTCTTTTTTCCCAATCCGATTTTAATTTAATGGACATCCCAATTACCAGTGTACGTGCCCGCGCAAGTATTATATAACGTTTATTTAAAACATTCACTCTCATGCGCCTCGCGAAGTGCAGCAAAAATATGTACCCGCTCGCATCTCTAAATGGATCACCGTGTATCTAATATTTCACTGTCCGTAACATCGGTTCGTGGGCCGAGCGTGTTTTATGGTTTTCAGAGGTAATAGCTTTGATCGATCGTTCCGCGCTCCCCCGACCGACTTTCCCGTCGAAGACGAAGCGGCGAGAGTGGGATTCCCCTTTGCATGTAGAAATCCTTCCTGGTAATTGAAACTTACCTGCAATTTAAGGGTCCTTCGCCAGGCGAGCATTTGGTGGGCTTGTGCCCGCTGTCTCGCTCTGAGTGCCGCTATGACCGACTTGGCTTCCTCCAGTGACGTCACTTCCACCTCGTTACTGTCCTTCATCGACTCGCCCGACAAGTCACTGACTCGGCGGCCCTCGTCGATGGTAGCCAATATACAGCTGTCCATCGACGTCTCGTCGAAGCTGCAAACAGAAAGTTGGCGCGATGAGCGACTTGCCATTTCACACTGCCTGACGAATCTTTTCGACCGAATTATTTGGCCTGTTAAAATTCGCCGCCGAGTGAATTCCTTTCTGCGAATGTCAATAGCGAAATCGTAGAAAAATGCGATTACATAAAAAAATATATTATTTAAGATTACATTTAAGATTGTATATTTCTAAGTTATTTTCTTTATTACACATATTACCAGTAACTTTTATATATTTGACTTGTAGTTTCTACTTTTCTGTTTGTAATCGCATTTTAATATTACCTTCCTTAATAATTAGTTAACTTTAAATATGTCAATTCTAAAGTAGGATTTAATTAAACCTACTTAAAATATAGTCAAAACAGAAATTGCAGATCGTGTTCAAACTTAATATCTCTATGGTTCAAATGCATGTGTAATAACGTACAGTAATAATAATAATAAGGAATTTTCGAGAACAATCGAAACGCTGGAGGACGATGTATCTTTTCCGAGCGATTGCTCGCATACTTCGGTGGTATATCGCGAAGAAAAAAAAAAGTTCGGTAAGCTCCCCGGAGAGGAAAGGCGTCATTCGCGTTCGAAAACGAACCTGCGTGATTTGCTTGGATAGCTCTCGCGTTTGTGTGCGCCGCACTCCTTCATTTCCTTCTCATCGGCATGAATCATCCGGCCGTACAACTATATGAAACACAACACGGAGCCATAGCGCACGATCTCATGTAATGGTAACTTATCCTAATACCGAGAAACGCGATCGGCAAATAAATCAGCGATCCTGGGAACGATAGAGTTCCGGCTTAATAAAGCTTGACGATCAAACTGGTATGAAACCGCGGTACCGCATGAATGATGTACGTCGAGTGTTATTATTTCTTCTTATACGTGCAGCGTACAATGGAAATATAATGGAAAAGCAACAAAAAAAAAAAAAAAAAAAAAAGGGGGAATGGAAAGCCTTCGTTGCAAGATAACGATTTACAATCAACTTTCGGCAGACCTATTCTGATCGGGGAAAAAAGGGTACGGTTATGACTCACTGTGGGGCCCATGATTAAATAATCGAAAATTGCAATTAGCTATTCTATCTGTTTCAAAGATTTTTAAGTTATACTAGTCAAATCTTTCAATTAGTTCCGTCGAAATCCAGTTACGCCAAGATCATTTTTATTAATTGCTTAAATAAGGCACTAATCAAAATATTAAATTGTTTAACTATTAAAAAAAAAACGGTCAAAGTGTTTCTCAGAGTAATAAAGATTCCACATAAATGTATTTTTTTCTCCTTGGATCGCCCTATATACTTCCTTCATACCGTCAAATGCATTTGTTCCGTGTTTACTTTTTTCCTTTACGCGATTGTGTGTAACGACGTACCGTGTATGACTTATCGCGGCGTGGTCTGATTCATCGAGCGAACCGTTGGCGTCCGCAAAATAAAAAGTATCCAACCGAATTACGTTACAGCTGTTTACGCCGTGAGGCCGGGTACACGTTCGCGAAATGGAACGTCTCTAAAAATCGAAATTGCACGGAAACTTTAGCGCTCGCGAGAGAACGCTATAAAAACGGTCTGTGCCATATCGAGTCCCTACGCGACTGATATCGATCTCTATCTAAAAACTTACGTAGCAACATGCATCGAACGCTGTGTATATATATATATATATATCCACCGCAATTCCGTACACAAGACGGAAACACATGCGGCTGAAGAGTCCATCGCGTTGTTTGCCGAAAACATGAAGCTCGCCTTCGATCAAAAGCAACATGTCGCGGCTAGAGTCCGCGCGATAGATTATCTTCTCATCGATAGCTAATGGATCTCTTTTGAACCGTGGCTTTCGGTCAAGAACCTTTGGAAATCGCCTCTTATAGAAGACTGCAGCAAATACATAAATACAGAAGTGATTTCCACTTGTACTCGTCGGAAACTCTCGCTCCGCGAATATAACTTCAGAAGCAAGATCTTAAAATGGTACATAATCTTTGGTCCTGCACACAATGAAGAAATATTGAATATTAGGAATAAGAATTAGAGTTTTAAGTTTCACTTTCTTCAATAAACATTACAGATAAGTAATAAGTTGTGCTTTGTGTCTTGTATGACACGTTAATGTCTTATATTTTATTTGTATCCAACGTGCATTATGTTTCGTTTTAACGTTCATTGAGAAAACTAATTACAAAACTTGAATTCTTATTCCTAATATCTAATATTCCTCTATTGTAAATAGAGTCTTATAAAATTTTTACAACTATTTCTTCAATTGTTTTTTCTTAACCTTTAGGGATATAATCCCCATCTGCAATTGGTGTAGCAAGCCGTAAGCCATAAGAAATTGATCAATCGTAACCGAATGTAATTTCGTAATGTAACAATCGACTGTAGTCGGTCGGATTCTTATGACTTAAGGTTTAATGCACCTATTGCGGACCAAGACTTATAAGATAATTCACGTAATAAGAGATGCGATTTTTAATGGAAATCGAGACTGAAACAGCTTTTTTACTAAATTTCTTAAATAATTCTGTAGCAAAACTAAAAAGATTTTCTTACAACTTACAATACACTTAAAAAATCTAAAACGCACAATATTACAAAGCGCTTTTAACGCGAAACTACCGTCTCAAGCGCTGCTTCATTTATAGTTTCGCTCTTAGTTTTCAACTTCTGAGACTGCATTATAGTACGAGACAAGAAGAAAATGCGCGTCTCTCGTCGTAAGCTACTCCACGACACACCTGGAGCTCTGCGAACTCAAAGAGAGACAGTTGCGAGAGTTTCCTTGTTAAAGTCATTCCCGGTCGTTGCGCATTCATTCCGATCGAACGGGAAGAGAAAACGGAGGTAGATGGGCGAAACTGTTAATGCCCGTAATCTGCATAATGAGCGGAGAGAGGCTAAATCATTTACAGATTTATACGCGAATCTATTTCAACGGCGACGACGCGTATTTATGAAAAACATTTTTCCGATTCCCTCTCCATCCTCTCCCTCTCTCTTCCTCTCTCTCTCTCTCTGGCCTCTACTAATTAAGCCCGGATAAATTATGCATGAGTCGTCCGGCTGAGTCATGCCGCGCCGTGAATTTGACGTTTTCCCTCTCGGAGGGCATCGATCGTAGGGTAACCTGCGTGAGAGAGAGTACGGGGATCGGAAACCCCGCGGTGAGTATGATAGGAAAGGCGCACCGTTCCGCCAGGTAACCCCGAGAGCGAAAACCACCGCTGCGATATAAATGTGTTTCCGTCGCGGGCAAAAATACCGAAATAATAAAATAGCAAAACGCAATATCCGCGCGCGCGCGTGAAAGTCTAAGGATGACCGAGGGTCGCGAGATATTGCGATCGACACGAGCTACGATTATTATTGCGGTCATTACTCCGCGGACGTATTACGAGAAATTAATATGTTTAATTATTAATTGTTATTTATTATTATTATTCATTACTCTCTTCGCGTGCGCAGTCGGGGGCGTGGTTATTAAAATGTATGGATTCCACCGTCGATTATTATTTCTAATTATCGAAATACTTTGGAATTGTTGCCGCGCGAAATTTATCGACGCCGGAAATCATTTACTGACGGTCGTTATTTATTACGGCTATCATTACGGGAGAGTTGAGAAATTCGTTAGCACATAAAAGTGACGGCGGTTTGAAAAGTTTTACCGTACACGTGAACGTTTTATTCATATTTTGCATTCATTATTTAATAACTCCATGGTGGCTGCGGGCTATTTAGTTTTCAGCAGTGTGATATGGTAATTTTATGATAATTAGCCGCACTCGGGGAATTGTTAATTCATTGCAGTTTCTCCATTGGACGTTAGAACAATATAATTGAGTAATCAGAGACACGTTGCGAAATTTTGATTTAAATAGTAATCTTCCTTTATAGAAGAACATCGCTCCAAAAAAATATTCCACTCTTTTGTTTTATGTCTGTAATGCCATCTTTAGTATTATTATTATTACAGTAAACAATAGCGAGAAATGATCCTTAATTAGACTCGTAATTAAAGTACTGTTGGAAAATGACAGACTCGTCGGGTCTTAAAGGTCCGCAAGGTTTCCGGATAATACAACAAAAGATTAAATCAAAGCGTGTTTTTCCTACGAGCGGCAATGGCAAAACGGAGGGTGCTCCCGTAAGTATCAACCGTGATCTCTGTCACTGATTGAATATGGGGGACCCCGACGTCGCGCCTCGCTCTTCTCCGGAGGATTAATTCGAGTTGGCCATTGTGCGGGGCTGGTCTCGCGATACGCGGCGTCGCCCTGAGGGGGTCCAAACATCTGAGGTGGGTTCTCCCTGTATGTAAATATTCCGCACGCGGTATTTCACATGCCGCGCGCACACACGTACGTAAGAGTATGCACCGATGCGTGAATACGCATATACGATGGCCGTGTACACGTATACCCATATATCGATTGTGCGTTGCGGCCAGGTGGATATCGTACTAGCACGAATCCATGCACACGCGCGTCCTGGAGCGATCCGCGTGTTATACACGCAGACGCACCGCAGAAATACCGGACGCTCCGGGAGCGCGGATAATGCTCGACAGGAATTACAGTCAGGTGGCGTCAAACACGGAGAGTGTCGTGAAACCGCAATATTGCCGCTTAGGGTCGCCGTCGAATTGCCGATGCCGAACCGGGCGTGTCCGC
>NW_023416026.1:0-10180 GCF_013373865.1 Monomorium pharaonis
ATTAATAAAAGCGCAGACAAAATGTTTTGATTCCATTTAATATAATTGTGAGAAATATTGACAAGAATTTTTCTAATATTTTTACGTAAATATAAGCAAATAGGATATTTCGTCCAGAATGTTAATAGTGTTCTAATTTAATGGTGCTTTTTATATTTTTTTAATATAAATGTTGCAATTAAATTTTAAAATTATCAGAATACTAACTGAATATAATGATCTCTGGACATTCCTTTATTGCTTGAGGCAAAAAATAAATGAAACAAATTTCTTATAACTTGTGATGTAACAAAGCATACCAAAATTTCAAGAAAAAGCTTTCACTAAAAGCGAGCTCCTTGTCCCACGGTCATGTTCCTCTGAATACTATATGTCTCAAACATTTATATCATTCCAAACTTTACAAAAATTTCACACGGTGATAATTTTATATTTTTAAGCGAATGATATACAAATTTAATCAAATCAGTATTTATAAAATAATACAAATATTAATTTGTAAATAATAAATAAATAAAAAATGTAAGAATTGTGTTGTATAACATAACATATCTTAGAAAAAAATAGAAAAAAATATAAACACAAGAATTTTTCATAATACACTTACTCTTTTATGTTTTTGAACATATATTAAATAAATTATAACATAATCGGATTGTGTCATAAAAAAATACAATAAACAAGCTTGTGTTGCATTTAAATTTTGTATATCAATCAATCTGTACAAATTTCATCAATTTTCAGGCAAGTTTACACAAATGCAGACACCGATTTAAATCTGTCCTGTATCATCGACCATACGATAAATACCGGCGCTTTAGCTGGTTTTATCTACTCACTGTCTGTAGATTAGACTTCAGACTGTGGGTGTTGGCCACTCGCGCTCACACAAGAGGAGTTAGACTTCCACTGCAGACTCTTACTTCTCTGGGCTCCAGAGCTGGCGGAGGTCTCCTTTCTTGCGACTGTTGCACATTCGAGCTACTCGCCACGTTATGGTGTCCCGTTCGCGTTGCGTGATTCGTCGCCACTACATATTCTGTTAAAGTAACATCCGCAGTTCCGCCAGACTCGAGGGAATCGCATTCTGGCGAAAAGTGTTCGAGCATATCATATATCGCAGGAAAGCATAGATGTTGGACTCGGCAATGACCTTGATCATTTAGCGTCATCCGTAAATGCTACAATGAAAATTATGCAATGTAACGATAAAATTTGAATATCATTTCATTGTTCAGTTGAAGTTAATATAATTACTTTTGCTCTTCCTTGAAAATTAAAAGTTAATACAAATTCGCCTTTTCTAGTCTCGCTTTGCCGAACCAAGAATACACCGTGACCATTAGCTGCACTATGCAATACAAGCTGCGCGGCATCCCGAACGAGGAAGAGTACCGTGAAACCACGGGTACTCTCGTAAGCTACTCGACAAATCCAGCTCGCCTTCATTAGCAGACACTGTGGGCACAAACAAAGTATAAATTACTTTGAATTATACTGCCTGACGACGAACTATTCTTTAATTTTTTTCCTTACTTTGCTCGATTTCTTGCTGAGAGGAACATAATTCTAGATTACACTGCTGCGCATATGAGTCTCGGAGGTAATTCCGGCGGATTGCCCTGTGAATCGTCGCCGTTGTTCGTGACTAGCGGATCGAAAGCTCTTACTCGCCGAGTGGCTCGTAATCGATCACTGTCGGATCCGATAGCCAGCGAACCGTGACCCAGAGAATCCCCTAAGGAGTCACCCGGTCCGGAGCCAGGAGCACTCGAGCTCTGCTGCACCGTTCGCATGCAATATCTGATCGTCGCCAGCACGATTTCATGTCGTTCGAGTCGTGCGCCTCAATGACAAACTCCATGTTTGAGTTTTCAAAACGAATGTGTTCTCATGGTCCGGCATCTCGAGCGCCGTGGTCTCCCGCGCCTCCGTTATCGCCGAGCAGAAGACGCCACTTCGTGGTTTCACGGCTTTCGGCGGGGAGTAAAACTCCAGCATGTAGCCGCCGATGGCCTTTATCAATGCCAGCCGTGGACTTCTCCCATTTCTGCGTCCCGTCTATGTTCTCCCCCATCAAGGAATTGACGATTCCCTCCTTACGACCCTCCACCCAAGATCTTTTGACAGCTTAGCCGTGAGTGTTTGTCCTTGCGGTGCTCGCTGTGGGACAGCTCGACCTCATCACTCGCTGCTTATGGAAGAAACTCTTACCCTTTTAAGTCCTTTAAGGACAATCTGCGAAGAAGGGTTTGTGAGCAGGTTTCGGCGACACTGCCTCTCCCTCATGTTCGGAATAATCACTGAATTCCTCATGCGAGGATGCGCGAAACCGGTGCATTGGTATTTTGGCTCACAAGATTTATTTCTCTTTCATTGGATATTATGCTCCTAGTATCGTGCAATGATAACGATCTAAAAAAATACAAGAGCAATGTTAAATTATGTTATATATGGATAACTTAAAACTCCAAGCTTCCACAGTTTAAAATAAAAACTAATTTATGAAATAAAATGTGTATATATATATATATTCTTATAATATATATTATAAAAGTAAAACTATAAAAATTCCTTCTGTGAAGTAAAACCTTAAAATGTCTAGTTTTTTATAAGTTTTTACAATTAAAGTATTTTCATATTTTCTATATGTTGACATTTACACAAAGAATCTATATTTGCAAACTCTAACTTATTAATTATTTTTTATAAATTTATTATCTTGAATGTGAAGTACACAACTCGTGTCTCTCCAACATTTGCCATTCAGATTGGCGTCATCTTCTTTTTATTAATACGCTTAATTAATATGCTTTTATAAAAATATCTTTGTAACAAGCATGAGTATCTATGTTTGCAAGCTCAAACTCATTATTCGTCATCTCTCATAAATTATTATGCATGAAAGTTAAGTTTCTCCCCCTACGTTTGCCATTCAGGCGATTACTTCAATGTTTACTTCCTGACGTACGTATGAAAAGGTTAACGGTCTCGATTACGACTTTCTCTCTCTACGTGACAGCGTAACGGCCGCGGGTACGATAACCGGCATACGGGGAACACACACCTCACGTTCTGGCGCAGATACTCGCTCTCGAAGTGCTCGCAGAAGCTTTCAACGAACTTGCGTAGGAAGTCGCGATGCGAGAGATTTGCGCGGGCGCTCTCGGGTAGGTTCAGGCTAACGTAGGCGCAGAACGCCTTGGCAAAATCGGCGGCCGAGGCGCGGGCGTGTCCTCTCGCAGAACTCGATCCAGCCGGTCGCTGCTTCCGGCGACGCGGCGGTCGCCGTGGACGACGTGGCCGTCGTCGTAACCGGTGCCGTCGCCGCTGTTGTTGTCGTCGTCGTTGTCGTCGTCGTCGTCACCGCTGCCGCTGCCACCGTTGCCGTTGCCGTTGCCGTCACCGCCACCACCGCTGACGTCGTTGTTGTCGTCGTCGTCGTCGTCGTCGACGTTGACGTTGACGTTGACGTAATCTCCGTAGCTTTCGTCGTCGTCGTCGTCGTCCTCGTCCTCGTTGCTGTCGGCGATGTTGTCGTCGTCGTCGTCGTCGTCGTGGCCGTCGTCGGCTTCGTCGCCGCCGACGCCGTTGCTCCGGTCGCGTTAATCACCGGCGATAACGCGGTGCTCGCTGTCGGCGTGCTCGCGGCGTAAACACTCATTACCGGCGTCTGGCTCGCGTAGGGGGCGGAAGGCTTCCCCCCCTCGTGCCGCCACCGCCGCCGTCGCCGCCGCTGCCACCACCACCACCGCCGCCGTCGTCGTCGCCACCCGACGTCGCCCTCCACTCTCTTTCGCCCTGTCGCTAACGGGGTCGTTCCTTCACGATCGTCGAACGTCGTCCGCGCCGTTGAAGGTGTACACCACGCGTTCGGGCGCGCGCGACGGACATATCACTCTCAGCCGTACAAAAAAAAAAATTAATATAGGTAATCACACACGGCGAGATCGCGAAATTGCTGAATGGCCGCGATCGAGTAAAGCACGCACACACTCGCGCGCGCGCGCGTACACACCCCGGATTCTGCAAGGGGGAAAAAAAGAGTGTCAGCGATATTTTATATACGATCTTGCGCTGCGAGAGAATCGACCAATATTCAACGAATAACCACTGACGAATTCGCTACATTATACTTGTCTCCCTCTTTAAATTCGTCGCATCGTTTCGCGACGGGTGCGGGTGGACAGGAGGAAGGGAACGGAGTAGCCGGGTTAACCGAAAACTAATGCTGACGGGACTCCGGAGCAACCGGGAAAAAGTCTTCCGCTCCTCGAGTTTAACTCCTCACTCACGCTGGTCTACCCGTCTACCGGAGAGAAGATCGAAAACGACACGGCTCCGCTCCGGTTTCACGGTGCTCCCTCGAACGGACTCGAACGTGATACGCCCTCTGTGGACATGGAAAATATGGGGACACGAACGAACTAGTCAACGTTCACGTTGCGGTTCCATGCCACAAAATGTCGATAACATAAATTGATTTTCCATTCATAAGAGATTCGAAATGAGAATAACAGATATGCGAAGAAAATTCGAGGATTGAGCATCATTGCAATTATGTATGATTTCTGTGATTCTTTTTTATTTATTTTATAGATACCATTGTTATCTTTCGTCAATAAATCAAATCCTTGCACAATCGGTGTTCAGCTTAGATACCAGAAATACGTTGACGCTGCAAGTCCATATTTAAGAAAAAAAAAACTTAAACGATAGGCCGCCGATAGGTGGCGACGGCGTCACTTGTGAAATTAATAATTTGTTAATATTTCAATATAAATGCAATAAATCATGAAAATAATTATAGAGCAATGCGAAGCAATGAAGGAGCAATTGTTTTATGCTGTATTTAGTTGCACAAAGCTATTATAAATATGTTTCTTATTATAAATAAAAAATTTTACCATTTTTTGTAAATATTTAGAAAAATATTAATTTTAAAAGGGGAGCAATTGCAGATTCTGATAGAGCAATTAAGGAGCAATCGTTTTAGACTTATTTCCATACAGCTGTTATAAATGTTTTTTAGTAAAAATAAAAAATTTTCACATTTTTTGTTAATATTTATAAAAATATTGATTTTAAAAGGAAAGCAATTGTAGATTCTGATGGAGCAATGAAGGAGCAATCGTTTTATACTTTCCTTTTTTCCATACAGCTATTATAAATAGGTTTTTTATTAAAAATAAAAAATTTTACGTTTTTTGTTAATATTTCGAAAAGTATTAATTTTAAAAGGGGAGCAATTGTAGATTATGATGGAGCAATGAAGGAGCAATCGTTTAAGTTTTTTTTTTTTTCTTAAATATAGACTTGCAGCGCCAACGTATTTCTGGTGTCATTTTAGATGTTTTCATCCACCAGCGCCTCTATGTGCACAATATGTGCACATTGAACTATATAGTCAAATATCTATGAATCCCGTAGGTAATGTGCATGACTTTTTGGGTCTCTTCTATGCTATGTCCACGTTTATTTGGTTCTGTTTCATGCTATATCCGTAAATTTTACAATTATATGCATTCATATTTTAAATCTGTTTTATGCAAATGTGCAATACTGACACTGTACAGATATAGCAAGGAACAGAACCAATATTTTATCTCGCATCACGTTTATCACATATCATTTTATTCCACATATATACATGATAAAAATTCACTCACTGATTGCTGTCGCTGCTCCTGCTGCTGTTGCTACTGCTACATTCCTTTTCCGGAATATCGAGTCACTTGAATCCATGTGCGAATTCATGCAGCGAGAAATCGCTGGCGACATTCCCTTTCTACGTAAATATTGTGTAGTAGCGACAAATCGTCGGAAGTTCGTCCTGTCTGAACAGCATCGACAAAAGTCGCCACATCGTGCCTTTCAGCTGACAGTAGTAAGCGACCTAAATGATTATGGACCGTCCAGCTTACGTCACGTCGCAGTCCGAACTTTGCCTGTGTACGAATGCCGAGTAACTATCGTGAACAAAAAATTTATTTTATTGATCATTTTTTGAGACAACTAATATCTGTCTTAAAAAAAATTTCATAAATCGCAGATTATCTGATTTGTTAACATGATATGTTAACATTATACACATAGTAAAAGTTAATATACAAAATTTAAAAAAAAAATACAAACTTCATGCAAAATTTATGCAGAATTTATACAAAATTTATTCAAGATTTATAGAAAATTCGTAGTTTATTCCTAAAAAATTTTTAATTCTTTTAAATTTTTTATAAAATTATTATTCATTTCACATTCATGAAGCAATGGAAGACGCACTGAAACACCAAGAGAAAAAACAATAAGTGAAACCCTATTAATTGGATGAAAAAATCGAGGACATTACAGAAAAAAGGAATAAGTACAGAGTATTTTTTAACTCAAAAATCAATAAAGATAAAACAAAATACAAAGCCCAAGCAAGAGTTAGAAGAAAGATTGCCAAAAAAAAAAAACGAAGCATAGGAAACAAAATGTAACAAGATTAATTCCTTCCTGGGAGGAAGGTAAAGTACAAAAGAAAGTAAAGTAGAGAAAAGTAAAAAAAACTGGATAATTATAAAATCACTACGACTGGATAAGAAAAAGATATAATGCGCCAATTTCGCTTCAGCGGTGAATTACTTTTCAAAACTACTAAAAGAAAATAGACCAGAATTTCAGAAGTAGCAACAGCAACAGAATGTCCAAGTAATAGCATCCTCAGCCAAAATAACTAGGTATAAACAAAGTCATAAAAATCTGCAAATGATTAAAAAGCGGAAAAAACACCAAGTCCCGGCAATATCTCTGCAGAAATAATAAAACATGAAACAAGAGAGCTTTAGCAACACCTGACAAGTTTATTTCAGAAATGCATAAATGGAATAGCGATGCCGCAGAAGTGGAAAATGTCATTAATATCAACCATCCAGAAGAAGAAGGACAGAGTTTTGTTTAATCAATTCTAAACACAAAATTATAAAATCTAATACTTAAGATATTATTTATAAAATATGACGACAATGCGTAACCGAATCGGAAAAAAAACAAGAGTGATAATGTGGTCCCTCCATTAAAATAGCTTGCAATTATTATGTTAAATTTTTTAACACAAAAAGTAAAAATATCTACGTATTTATAAATAAAAAATTAAACTTTTCATTTGCATCTTGAGCATTTTTTAATTTTTTCATCTCCTCTATTTTTTAGGACCAAATTTGAGATCCACAATAATATAGATTGTTTTTAATAATATTAAAGTACATTGAAAAATAAATTTTTTAAAAATAAATTAGCGCGCACACGTGATCGAAACTGTTTGCACTTTGCGCGTCTCGCAAATACTGTGCCGACAACAAAAAAAAAAAAATTTTTTTTAAATAATTAATTAATAAAATTATTTATTAGAACGCATGGAAATGGTCAGGGCTATGTGAAAACTAGCGAAAATTATTGTAGAAATAACGATTGACTCTGTTTGCATCTCATACCTCTGCTGAATGCAGTGACAGGAGTCGGAATGAGAAATTGTTAAAGAATTATTAGTTAACGGAATTGTTATTGAAACGCATGAAATAAGTCAAAACTATGCGAGAACTACTGAGAACTGTAAAAAAAGTGATCGAAACAGCACTTTGCGTCTCGCGAATACTGGGCCGACGGCAGAAGAAAAAAGTTTTAAAAAATAATTAATTAATTAAATTATTTATTCTAACGCATGGAAATGGTCGAGGCTATGCGAGAACTAGCGAAAACTATTGTAGAAATAACGATTGACTCTGTTTGCATCTCATACCTCTGCTGAATGCAGTGACAGGAGTCGGCATGGAAAATTGTAAAAAAATAATTAATTGACGGAATTGTTACTGAAACCTATGAAAAAAGTCGAAACTGTGCGAGAACTACTGAAAACTGTCAAAAAAGTGATCAAAACAGCACTTTGCGTCTCGCGAATACTGGGCCGACGGCAGAAGAAAAAAGTTTTAAAAAATATTAATTAATTAAATTATTTATTCTAACGCATGGAAATGGTCGAGGCTATGCGAGAACTAGCGAAAACTATTGGAGAAATAACGATTGACTCTGTTTGCATCTCATACCTCTGCTGAATGCAGTGACAGGAGTCGGAATGGAAAATTGTAAAAAAATAATTAATTGACGGAATTGTTACTGAAACCTATGAAAAAGGTCGAAACTGTGCGAGAACTACTGAAAACTGTCAAAAAAGTGATCGAAACAGCACTTTGCGTCTCGCGAATACTGGGCCGACGGCAGAAGAAAAAAGTTTTAAAAAATAATTAATTAATTAAATTATTTATTCTAACGCATGGAAATGGTCGAGGCTATGCGAGAACTAGCGAAAACTATTGGAGAAATAACGATTGACTCTGTTTGCATCTCATACCTCTGCTGAATGCAGTGACAGGAGTCGGAATGGAAAATTGTAAAAAAATAATTAATTGACGGAATTGTTACTGAAACCTATGAAAAAGGTCGAAACTGTGCGAGAACTACTGAAAACTGTCAAAAAAGTGATCGAAACAGCACTTTGCGTCTCGCGAATACTGGGCCGACGGCAGAAGAAAAAAGTTTTAAAAAATAATTAATTAATTAAATTATTTATTCTAACGCATGGAAATGGTCGAGGCTATGCGAGAACTAGCGAAAACTATTGGAGAAATAACGATTGACTCTGTTTGCATCTCATACCTCTGCTGAATGCAGTGACAGGAGTCGGAATGGAAAATTGTAAAAAAATAATTAATTGACGGAATTGTTACTGAAACCTATGAAAAAGGTCGAAACTGTGCGAGAACTACTGAAAACTGTCAAAAAAGTGATCGAAACAGCACTTTGCGTCTCGCGAATACTGGGCCGACGGCAGAAGAAAAAAGTTTTAAAAAATAATTAATTAATTAAATTATTTATTCTAACGCATGGAAATGGTCGAGGCTATGCGAGAACTAGCGAAAACTATTGGAGAAATAACGATTGACTCTGTTTGCATCTCATACCTCTGCTGAATGCAGTGACAGGAGTCGGAATGGAAAATTGTAAAAAAATAATTAATTGACGGAATTGTTACTGAAACCTATGAAAAAGGTCGAAACTGTGCAAGAACTACTGAAAACTGTCAAAAAAGTGATCGAAACAGCACTTTGCGTCTCGCGAATACTGGGCCGACGGCAGAAGAAAAAAGTTTTAAAAAATAATTAATTAATTAAATTATTTATTCTAACGCATGGAAATGGTCGAGGCTATGCGAGAACTAGCGAAAACTATTGGAGAAATAACGATTGACTCTGTTTGCATCTCATACCTCTGCTGAATGCAGTGACAGGAGTCGGAATGAGAAATTGTTAAAAAAATTAATTAAGTTAACGGAATTGTTACTGAAACCTATGAAATAAGGTCGAAAACTAGTGCGAGAACTACTGAAAACTGTCAAAAAAGTGATCGAAACAGCACTTTGCGTCTCGCGAATACTGGGCCGACGGCAGAAGAAAAAAGTTTTAAAAAATAATTAATTAATTAAATTATTTATTCTAACGCATGGAAATGGTCGAGGCTATGCGAGAACTAGCGAAAACTATTGGAGAAATAACGATTGACTCTGTTTGCATCTCATACCTCTGCTGAATGCAGTGACAGGAGTCGGAATGGAAAATTGTAAAAAATAATTAATTGACGGAATTGTTACTGAAACCTATGAAAAAGGTCGAAACTGTGCGAGAACTACTGAAAACTGTCAAAAAAGTGATCGAAACAGCACTTTGCGTCTCGCGAATACTGGGGCCGACGGCAGAGAAAAAAGTTTTAAAAAATAATTAATTAATTAAATTATTTATTCTAACGCATGGAAATGGTCGAGGCTATGCGAGAACTAGCGAAAACTATTGGAGAAATAACGATTGACTCTGTTTGCATCTCATACCTCTGCTGAATGCAGTGACAGGAGTCGGAATGGAAAATTGTAAAAAAATAATTAATTGACGGAATTGTTACTGAAACCTATGAAAAAGGTCGAAACTGTGCGAGAACTACTGAAAACTGTCAAAAAAGTGATCGAAACAGCACTTTGCGTCTCGCGAATACTGGGCCGACGGCAGAAGAAAAAGTTTTAAAAAATAATTAATTAATTAAATTATTTATTCTAACGCATGGAAATGGTCGAGGCTATGCGAGAACTAGCGAA
>NW_023416027.1:0-24456 GCF_013373865.1 Monomorium pharaonis
AAGAATCGTCTCTTATAAAAAAACCTATTAGTAATTTAAAAAAATATCCTTGCTTACATATTAGCTAAATGATCACATTATCACTTGCAAAAAGAAATATATCCAAATAATATCTGGATTAGAAAATACAACTGCTTTTTCAAGAAATGTTAATTTTAGCCCCCTATATGAAAAGAGCCGATTTTTTAAATAAAATTTGAATTTTTATTTTTTATGTATGAGTATGTGTATGTGTATGTGTATATTTATGTGTCATCTGAGCAGGCTTTTAAAATGGCGAACCTTCTGTTGATTTCAGTAAAATTGGCGCATCAGCTATGCGCTACATTCAGAACAATAAGTGCAAATTTCCACCGATGAATTTCAGAGCCATATGATGTGCAAAATCCGTGTCAACCTTCACGTGGTGCACATTGGATCACTCTGATGACGGCGGTATGATTAAATTATACACGAATAAATCAATGTGTAATATTATATTGATACCGTTTCATGGTATCCAAAAATACTGTATTTATTCGCTAAAATACCCTAAAATGTAGTGTAAATTTCAAACTTGTGCATAATCAACATCGTATTAACATGGTTTTTTTAATTGCTTAGAAAAGAATGAACTTTAAGAATCTTGATTAATATTAGCAGGATTTTAACGACAAACTTGTGAAAAATAATAACAAACTTTTGCTTTTTTCAATTAAAAATAACATATGTTTGGTTTTCGTGCGATACAAAACGGTCACACTTAACAAATCAAACTTTTACCTAAGGATTTCTAAAATAGAGTCTTTGCCCTTTAATTTAAAAAAAAAAGTTCATATAATTTGGGTGATTTTTTGCAAAGTTACATCACTTTAAAGATTGCCTAAAAATTTGGTCAAAATTTTTCTTCTATTTTTTTGCGCCAGTGTATATATCAAGAGACACAGTAATGTCTAGCGTCAAATGAACGTGTAGTGCGAGAACAATCGTGTATTATATCGCGAGTACGCAATATGCGAGCATGCGTGATTCTCAGATCTCTCAATAACGGCTGAATCGATCAAGTTCTAACTAGACTGAAGGATTCATTCTATCTTGTGGCCTGAAAAAAAAGACAATTTTTGGCAATTCTTTTGGAAAAAAACTAGAAATATGTAAACACTTCTCTGTTTTTGCATTTTATTTATTATACTTTAATGTATATTTACAAATTTTTTAAGCCAATTTTGTATAATGATTGTGAAAAGAAGTTAGACAGTCGAAATCTTTGCACGTTGAACATGTCTCTTGGTGGAACTTCTAAGGATCGTAAAAATCGTCTAAAACAATCGAACGAACATTGTTTTGATCAAATTGATGTTTTCGATCGAATAAGTGTCTCTTTCGAACAGACTACAATAAATTAATTCTAATACAAATTGACAATATGGCAGCCTTTATAAGAAAAACGGTCAATTTTTGCCTCAATTTTTTCAATAGTTCTGTTGCAAAAAAAAACTATTATAGATATCGATATGATAGTAGTCTCTTCTACGAAGAAAACATTGTTTACATTTTAAAAAAGATTGGAGGTGATTTGTTGAATAATGTGTGCTTTATCACTTCTGCCAGCTCAAAAGATGTTTGGCACCTTTTTTAACTTTAAAAAAAAATTGGTAAAATTGTATAATAAACGCCTATACAAGAAATCAATTGAAAGGTAGTAGATCTTATGTATTTTTGGTCCCTGAATCCAAAACTGTTGTTAAAATTAGGGAGTCACTTGTAGATATCGACATTTTTAAGATACTAGAACAAAACAGGCGCGCGCTACGCGCGCGCCATTTGTTCAATTTATATGTATACGTACACTGAAAGAAAAATAACATATTCAATAAGATATGTTATTGCGGGCTGCCAACTACAGATATACTTTATACAATAATATATGCTATTGCAGTATCAACATTGTACTTGCATTAATAGTAAATATTATTGTATTGAGTATTTTATGTAGTTCGTAGCTCGCAATCACTTATGTTATTGGCTATATTACATTTTTTTCTGTGTGTATACATATATGCTTATATACATTATATGTATATAAGTATGCATATATATTTATATGTATACGAGATATATAAATAAATATATATTTCTATTTCTATTTCTATTTATTTATTTTATTTTTTTATTTATTTTTATTTATTTATTAATTTTCTAACTACCCATCTGTTTATTATTTGTTTATCAGTTTTCCAGCCATCTAGGTTTTTTTTTTTTTATATCGGGGGGGAAATCCTCATGGATAACCTACGACTTTCAGTGAAGGTTATGCCGGACTCTTACCGACTAATATATAAAATATTAAAACTATAAAAAATTTAAATTAATTATATAATTTAAATACATTTACATGATATAAAAATTTTTCTAATATTTTAAAATCTTAGAAATTAATTTTTACATATTATATAATTCATATTATATATTCCACTTTTAAATAAATATATTACTTTAGTTTTAGAAGCTTATGTAAAAACAAATTTTGCTGAGGCACATAATATTAAAAAAGATCAAACGATTAGATACGGTTCAATCACGGATGGCATATATAAAGTGGAAGTACATATTTTAAGTTTTACAAATGAAGAGTACTTTAAACTTGGAATACGTAAAGGAGATAAAGTTCAAATAATTGGACTTGCACAAACACAAAGTATTTAATATTTGATAATATTAAATAAAATTTAACAATTGGATTAAATAGTAAATAAAATTAATTAATTAAGTGAAATAATCATTTTATTATTATCTTATATTTTTGCAGATGATTCTATATATTTAATAGTAAATAATTTAAAAGATATACGTAGACTAAATGGTCGAATGGAATTATCTTCATTGTTAAAAGGAGTAATAAATTTAAAAAAAAGAAAATTAGAAGAAAATTCACGCGAAGTAATTAAATTATTTTAACATATGTAATATGTTACTTTAATAACTATTAAAATATTAGTGTGATATATGTTACAAGATCATGGCGAGAAAGGACCAAATTTAACATAAGTACAAAATGTCTTTTACTGTGCATAGCAATTAAATTTAAATTTATTATTATAGACAGAAAAGAAGAGACATTCTATATAATAACAACACAAGCGTGAAAACTATGAAAAACTACGATGAAAACAACGATCTTCGGTCATGAAGAACCGAAATAAAACGTAAAATAATTCAGAAATCCAAGAATTGCTACTGTTTATGTTAATTGTTTATGTTTATAAACAAAACTGTTTTGTAAATTGTTTATGTTTATGTTTATGTTTTAATGTTTAATTAACGTTTAATTGTATCAATAATTAATCCTTTTTTCTTATTATATTAATTGTTTAAAATTTTTTGGACTTTTCTTCATTTTTATTAGATTAGTTCTGTATCTTTTAAATGATATTGTAGACTATTGTAGACATCATTCATGCATTATAACTCTTCTCTATCGTAAAATTGCAACATGTAAATTAAATAAACAAATATATATATATAAGTTACATGTTTAATATAAAATTAAATGTAATAAAAGTATATCTAAAAAAAGATGTATTTAATTAGATTTTTAAATTAGAAAGAATAAGAGAATTGATAGACTATAAATAGAAAGAGGAAGAACAGAAAAAGGGAAGGAAAGAGAAAAAGAGAAAGAGAGAGAGAGAGAAAGAGAGAAGATAAAAGATAAGTATGTATGATTTGATAAACTAAATAGAAAAAGTAAAAAAGTAATAAAAATAAGTAAGCAATAAAAGTAAAAAAGTAAATAAAAGTATATCTAAACTTTTTATACCGATTGATAAAACATGTATTTGATTTAGATTTTAATTAATATATTAAAAGAGAGAGAGAGAGAGACAAACAGAAAATAAAAAATTAAAAAAAGAGAGACAGAAAATAAAAAATAAGTATGTATAATTAATTTAAAATTTTAATGTAAATTTTAATGTAACTAAATTAATTTTATAAGTTATTAACTTTAATTCAATTTAGTTTTTAATTTTATTTAGTTTAAAAAAATAATTAACTTTTTATGTTTTTCTGTTCCACAACATATATTACATGTTATATAATTTATAAATAAAAAAATTAATATACATATATAAATTACATGTTTAATGTAATGTTGTTGTAAAAAGTTGTATTTAATTCGATTTTTTAATTAGAAAAAATAAGAGAATTGATAGACTAAATAGAAAGAAGAAGAACAGAAAAAGGGAAGGAAAGAGAAAAAGAGAAAGAGAGAGAGAGAAAGAGATAAGATAAAAGATAAGTATGTATGATTTGATAAACTAAATAGAAAAAGTAACAAAGTAATAAAAATAAGTAAGCAATAAAAGTAAAAAAGTAAATAAAAGTATATCTAAACTTTTTATACTGATTGAAAAAACATGTATTTGATTTAAATTTTAATTAATATATTAAAAGAGAGAGAGAGAGAGACAAACAGAAAATAAAAAATTTAAAAAGACAGAAAATAAAAAATAAGTATGTATAATTAATTTAAAATTTTAATGCAATTTTTAATGTAACTAAATCAATTTTATAAGTTATTAACTTTAATTCAATTTAGTTTTTAATTTTATTTAGTTTAAAAGAATAATTAACTTTTTATGTTTTTCTGTTCCACAACATATATTACATGTTATAAATAAAAAAATTAATATACATACATAAGTTACATGTTTAATGTAATGTTGTTGTAAAAAGATGTATTTAATTCGATTTTTTAATTAGAAAAAATAAGAGAATTGATAGATAGAAAAAGGAAGTACAGAAAAAGGGAAGAAAGAGAAAGTATTTAATTCGATTTTTTAATTAGAAAAAATAAGAGAATTGATAGATAGAAAAAGGAAGTACAGAAAAAGGGAAGAAAAAGAGAAAGAGAGAGAGAAAGAGAAAGAAAATAAAAGATAAGTATAATTATATTTTAATATAATTATATTTTAATTAATATAGGTTACATTTAAAAGGATAAGAGAATTGAAAAATGAGAATTGATTTTTTGTGTCTTTACAAAAGACACTTTTAATCATAAAAATTAAGTCATAAGTATGTAACAAAAAGACACTTATTAAGACTAAATAGAGACACTTAAGAGACTAAATAAGACACTTTACAAAAAGACACTTTTAATCATAAAAATTAAGTCATTTTGCGTAGCTATTTATTCATCATAATCATAAAAATTAAGTCATAATTGTAAAAAGACACACTACAATTTACAAAAAGACACTCATTTTGCGTAGCTATTTATTTATCATAAATTTGACAGCTGTCAAAACTAAAAACTATCACGAAGTAAGCCAAGCGAAAGAACCAATCCGCATCGCGGAAAAAAGGCAACAATAAATTCGATTCGATTTAACATCTCCTTTTTAATATAGGACTAGAACATGCACGCGCTTCGCGCGCGCCAACTGTTATTTTTTTATTTGTTATTACACCCTGCATAAAATTACTATTGCATATAACATATATACAACTCGTTTATTTCTTAAACATTTCGGCCTTTGAAAAAAGGTTACATAGCTTAATTACATAATAACATAGGACTCTTAATGACTATTTACGCTTTTCTTTGTCATTTCTCGTCTTTAATACATTTTTCATCCATTTTGTACCTATATCTACCTCTGATAACATTTTCCTAACAGAGAAATTTTGTCTTCGCAATTCTGTAAATTCTTCTAATATTGGTTCTAAAGTCTCTACTTTTAAATTGTATAGCCTACACTTTTTCCTTTTTCCAATATCTATTCCCTAATGCCTCGTTTCCGCACTTAAATCTCGCTATCATAGACTAACTCCCTACTTTTATTTTACCCTACTAAAATATACAAAAGCTTCTCATCTATTTTTATTTCTTTGTACACTCTATTATATTTTGCCCATATTATTTTTTCATATCTTCCTTGTTTTTGTTCGTCTCTGTTTATCTTTCTAACCCTTCCAGTGAGAAATAACCATTAAATCGACATCAATTTGATTTGATCAATGCAATTTATATCAATTCTCCCTTAATTTGATATCAATTTGATGGGTTATTTTTCTAACTAAGTTATGTATATACATAAAGTTTTTTCATAGAATTCCTGATAAGTTTCAGAAATAGTTCCGTTGATTTATTTAAAAAAAATTGATATTTGAAAATATGAGGTGCTATTTTCCCCTGGCACCTCATTAATAAAAATTGAACGTTTTAACAGCAGTTATACTTGCACCCGTAATAGTTCTAGAGTTTTTGATAGATTTTAACAATAGTTCTGTATTCTACATTAAATATATTTAAACAATTTTTTAATTATACGGCTGGCACCGCACTAAAAAAGTAAACTACCATTTTATAGCGAGTTCCAGACGATTACATAGCATTTTTCAATAGTTCAGCAATAGTTCCAAAGCTTTTTGCAGGTTTCGTCGACAATTCCGGTCTTTAAACATTTTTAAACAATTTTTTATTTGATCCTGTCTCGCACTATCAGATATGAATACTACGCTATGGTATTTAAACTTCAGCCAATTTTATGGTATCTGATAGGTATGTGTTAGTAATGTAATTGCCTTTTTTTAAATTTTAGAGTTGGGTTAGTTAATCTAATTTTTAACTAAGTTAATGAAATTTAATTGATTATGAAATGAATTCTATTATGTTAAAAGTTACGTAAATAAATACTAATTCTATTAAATTTACGTTAAGATTAATTTGTTTCTAGTTAAAGTAAAAGTTAATTTTGAGAAACTTTTTTATATTAAATTAAAAAGTCATATGATTTGTTTAAGTTAAATTACCAACATAATTACAATATTATTTGTCAAATATATTTAATTTTAATATAATATTTTATTTGTAAATCAACTTACAATGTCGCTCTATTGTTAACCAGTAATTCATGACATGTATAAATACTTATCCTTAGAGGTTTAGAAAGAGATTACTTATAAATACCATTGTTTGTCAAACGAACTGTCGATAAAACCTACAAAAAGCTTTGAAACTATTGCAGAAATATATTGGAGAATGCTGTGTGGTTGTCCGGAACTCGCTATAAAATTGTAGTTTACTCTTGTAGTGCGGTGCCAACCGTCTAATAAACAAATCGCCTAAAAATGCTAAAAACCGGAACTGTCGACAAAACCTGCATAAAGATTTGGAACTATTGCAAAACTATTAAAAAATGCTATGTACTCGTCTGGAACTTGCTATAAAATGGTAGTTTACTCTTGTAGTGGAGTGCCAGCAGTCTAATAAAAAAAATTGTTTAAAAATACTTAAAGATCGAAAATGTCGACGAAACCTACAAAAAGCTTTGTCACTATTGCAGAACTATTGAAAAATGTTATGTACTCGTCTGGAACTCACTATAAAATGGTAGTTTACTCCTGTAGTGCGGTGCCAGCTGTCTAATAAACAAATTGCCTAAAAATGCTTAAAGACCGGAACTGTCGACGAAACCTGCAAAAAGCTTTGGAACTATTGCAGAACTATTGAGAAATGCTATGTACTCGTCTGAAACTCGCTATAAAATTGTAGTTTACTTTTGTAGTGCGGTGCCAACGGTCTACTAAAAAATTGTTTAAAAATACTTAAAGACCGGAAGTGTTGACAAAACCTGCAAAAAGCTTTGAAACTATTGCAGAACTATTAAAATATGCTATGTACTCGTCTGGCACTCGCTATAAAATGGTAGTTTACTCTTGTAGTGCCGTGCCAGCCGTCTAATAAAAAAATTGCTTAAAAATGCTTAAAGACCGGAACTGTCGACGAAATCTACAAAAGCTTTGACATTATTGCAGAACTTTTAGAAAATGTCATAAAGTTGACTGAAACTCGCCAAACAGTGGTACTTTACTCTTGTGGTGCAATGCCAACAGCCAAATTAAAAAACTGTTTAAATATATTTAATGTACAGAACTATTGCTAAAATCTATCAGGAACTTTAGAACTATTACGGGTGCAAGTAGAACTGCTGTTAAAATGTTCAATTTTCATTAATGAGGTGCCACTGGAAGTTAGCACCTCATTTTTTAAAATTTTATTTTTTTAAATATTTTATGTATTTGTATGGAACTCGCTATAAAATGGTAATTTACTCTTGTAGTGCGGTGCCAGCCGTCTAATAAAAAAATTGCTTAAAAATGCTTAAAAACCTGATATGTCGACGAAACTTGCAAATAGCTTCGGAACTATTACAGAATTATTGAAAAATGCTATGTACTCGTCTGGAACTCGCTATAAAATGGTAGTTTACTCTTGTAGTGCGGTGCCAGCCGTCTAATTAAAAAATTCTTAAAAATGCTCAAAGACCGGAACTGTCGACGAAACCTACAGAAAGCTTTGTCACTATTGCAGAACTATTAAAATATGTTATGTATTCGTCTGGATCTCGCTATAAAATGGTAATTTACTCTTGTAGTGCGGTGTTAGCCGTCTAATAAAAAAATTGTTTAAAAATGCTTAAAAACCGGAACTGTCGACGAAATCTGCAAAAAGCTTTGGACCTATTGCAGAACTATTAAAACATGCTATGTACTCTTCTGAAACTCGCTATAAAATGGTAGTTTACTCTTGTAGTGCGGTGCCAGCGGTCTACTAAAAAATTGTTTAAAAATACTTAAAGACCGGAAGTGTCGACAAAACCTGCAAAAAGCTTTGAAACTATTGCAGAACTATTAAAATATGCTATGTACTCGTCTGGCACTCGCTATAAAATGGTAGTTTACTCTTGTAGTGCGGTGCCAGCCGTCTAATAAAAAAATTGCTTAAAAATGCTTAAAGACCGGAACTGTCGACGAAATCTACAAAAGCTTTGACATTATTGCAGAACTTTTAGAAAATGTCATAAAGTTGACTGAAACTCGCCAAACAGTGGTACTTTACTCTTGTGGTGCAATGCCAACAGCCAAATTAAAAAACTGTTTAAATATATTTAATGTACAGAACTATTGCTAAAATCTATCAGGAATTTTAGAACTATTACGGGTGCAAGTAGAACTGCTGTTAAAATGTTCAATTTTCATTAATGAGGTGCCACTGGAAGTTAGCACCTCATTTTTTTAAATTTTATTTTTTTAAATATTTTATGTATTCGTATGGAACTCGCTATAAAATGGTAATTTACTCTTGTAGTGCGGTGCCAGCCGTCTAATAAAAAAATTGCTTAAAAATGCTTAAAAACCTGATATGTCGACGAAACTTGCAAATAGCTTCGGAACTATTACAGAATTATTGAAAAATGCTATGTACTCGTCTGGAACTCGCTATAAAATGGTAGTTTACTCTTGTAGTGCGGTGCCAGCCGTCTAATAAAAAAATTGTTTAAAAATGCTTAAAGACCGGAACTGTCGACGAAACATATAAAAAGCTTTGAAACTATTGCGGAACTGTTAGAAAATGCCATAAAGTTAGTTGAAACTCGCCAAAAAGTGGTACCTTACTCTTGTAGTGCAATGCCAACAGCCAAATTAAAAAACTGTTTAAATATATTTAATGTACAGAACTATTGCTGAAATCTATCAGGAACTCTAGAACTATTACGGGTGCCAGTACTATATTGTTACTCCATCGCTGTTAGAAGGATAGAGAAGAGACGTTGAACCCCACGACAGTAACACATATTTATCAAGTAATTTTTAATTATCTTAATTATCTTTTTTGCCAATACATTAAATATAATTATAATTCTTTTTTTTATTTGTATTAATTAAAAAATTAATATATTGTTATGTAAAATGTATATTTTTAATTGCAGGTACGTTTAACTGAATACCATATCTAATTGTATATAATATGTGGCGCCATATATAATGCTGTGTTAGTAGTGCATTTTGTATATAATTATATATAGCATTATATACAACTATATAGTCATATATAGCCATATATATTAATGTGGCTAATCTGGGTCCATATATAATCAGATATAGCACCATATCTAATTTTATATAATTGTATGTGACGCCAGATATAATGCTATGTGAGCATCCTATATATAATTATATATAGCATTATATATGGCGCCATATACAATTAGATATGCAGACTTGCCCGCTAGTTAGAGCGCGGCGCCGTCGATAGGCGGCGTACTCTCTCAGGAGCAAAGTGCAGTCGATCGGCTACATAAAGATCACTCGTAGCGTGGTTAAGGCAAGCAAAAATTAGCTTCTTGTTCCTGTCTGATGTGGAAGAGGACTGCCACTATTTTTATGATTTACTCATTAGAAATATCTATATATGGTTATTTATATATAAATATTTATATATCTGTATATGGTTACATACAATCTGATTGTATATAATGTTAATTATATATAATCATATATGATTATATATAATTATATGTGGTTGTATATAATTATATATGGTTATGTGGTTATATATATTTATATATGGTTACATACAATCGTATACGATTGTATAATGCCATTTTTTTATATGATTGTATATAATGTCATTTGAAGATCTGAAGAAAATAATGTTATTGAACTTTTACGAGAAAGAAATCTTGATATCTCAAAATTGAGTGTACCAATTTATTTGGATTGGTTGCAATTGAAAACTCACATTAATATTATCTCATGAAAAAATAATTTAGATATAATTATATATAATTATTTTTTCTCGGAAAGATTCATATATAGACTCAGTTGTTCTTATTCTTTCATATATGAAACTATATATGACTTTATAGGATTATATATATATCTATATATGATTACTCAACTTCAATAGGTACAATCAGATATGACCTGATATTATTATATATAATCATATAAAGCATTTGCATTTCTTCAGATATAAGCCGGCAAGAACAATGGAGTCCATATATAAAAATATATATAAATATATATAAATTATATATAAATTATATATAGTGCCCATAAATAATTTATATATAATTATATATGCTGGTATATATAAATCATATATAATTACATATAATTATATATAACGTCATATATAATTATATCTAAATTATGTTTTCCTGAAATAATATTAATGTGAGTTTTCAATTGCAACCAATCCAATTAAATCGGTACACTCAATTTTGAGATATCAAGATTTCTTTCTCGTAAATTCATTATTTACATTATACATAATAATTTTGTTTTAGTAAAATGAAATTGTATGTAGGCACATTGTAAAGCCTCTTGAATGGCAAACTGGATTTACATGTGTGTATATTACATATGAATCTGATCTGAAGAAAATAATGTTATTGAACTTTTACGAGAAAGAAATCTTGATATCTCAAAATTGAATGTACCGATTTAATTGGATTGATTGCAATTAAAAACTCACATTAATATTATCTTATGAAGAAATAATTTAGATATAATTATATATGACGTATTTAAATATATTTGATTGATTTTATTGATCTTTCGACTGATTTGTGAATGTATATGTACTTAACGTTTTTTTCTTACTTTTATAAGGTTTTGATAGAATTTATCTTCTTTTTGTAAAAATCAAGTGATAGTGTTCCTTACATAATTTTATTTAAATTGATTTATTTATTATACATTATTCATTTTTTAATTATAAACATATGTAGATGTACATAACATTATTAATATTTATATTGAATATACATGTATACGGCAATCATATTTGTTAATGCACATATGTATAAATTCTAATAACAATATTAGTAAAAACACAATATAAACACAACAAATAACATTAATATAAATAAAATTATATATGTATATACATATATACAGGGTGACAGCTAACTGGCAGCCAATCTGTAATAGATAGATATATATAGATATACTAATAGATAGATGTATAGATATACTAATATAGAAATAAACATAAATATATATATATATATATTTACGTTTATTTGTATATTAATATATCTATTAGTATATTTGTATACATCTATCTATTAGTATATCTATATATATATATACATATATCTATCTATTACAGATTGGCTGCCGGTTAGCTGTCACCCTGTATATATGCATATACATATATAATTTTAATTATATTAATGTTATTTGTTGTGTTTATATTGTGTTTTACTAATATTGTTATTAAAATTTATACATATGTGCATTAACAAATATGATTGCCGTATAGTCATGTATATTCAATATAAATATTAATAATGTTACGTACATCTACATATGTTTATAATTAAAAAATGAATAATGTATAATAAATAAATCAATTTAAATAAAATTATGTAAGGAACAAACTATCACTTGATTTTTACAAAAAGAAGATAAATTCTACCAAAATATAACCAAAATATATTTTTACCTTATAAAAGTAAAAAAGAAACGTCAAGTACATACACATTCAAAAATCAGTACAAGATCAATAAAATTAATCAAATATATTTAAAAAACTTCGAAAAATCCTCCAAAGAATAAAAATTTATTCAAAAATTATTTAAGAAATGAAAATGTTTACCAATTATAAATATTGAAACAAAAACTTAACATGTTCGAGTAGCATTAATTATATTCTTGTATACTTATCAATATCAATAACATAATATTTATACCTTCTTTTTTCTTATCTTATTTTAATCCTGATCCTTATCTTGTTTCCCGTTTCTTTCTCTCTTTCTCTCTTTTTTTCGTACCACACAATTTTTTTTTCTTAATTTTATATTCTCAACTGCGAGGTTATTTAATTCGCCATACAATATTTTTAGCAGTAATGCCTGTAATTGTCAACTATATATTTAAACTTATTATAATAAGAACTTAATTAATATACATACATTTACATAACAATATATCAATTTTTTAATCAATACAAATAAAAAAATTATAATTATATTTAATGTATTGGCAAAAAAATAATTAAGATAATTAAGAATTACTTGATAAATACGTGTTTCTGTCGTGGCGTCCAACGTCTCTTCCTTACCCTTCTAACAGCGATGGTGATACAAAAATGGTTATATCATAATATTATTATATTAAATTAAATATGTCATAATATATTGTATTAAATTTCAACTTACTTTGTTAAGCATCAGTTAAACGTATCTGCAATTCAAAACAAATACTCTCTGCTATTTTATAATCTTCCAGTCTAAGTAATTTTTTCCCGGTATTTTTCTTGCTTCTTTTTGTGTCTTTCCGTCTCTCGTTAAACAGTCAAACTGTCAAAAACTGTCAACTATAAACTGTCAAACTTCACACACGAACGAAGCGAGTCAAGCGCGAGACAGCCAATCGCGATCGGAATAAAGAGGCAACAATGCAATCGCGATTAGCAGGCAACTTTAGGGTTACATGGCTATTTTATAAGAGGACTAGAACATGCACGCGCTTCGCGCGCGCCAACTGTTATTTTTTTATTTGTTATTACACCCTGCATAAAATTACTATTGCATATAACATATATACAACTCGTTTATTTCTTAAACATTTCGGCCTTTGAAAAAAGGTTACATAGCTTAATTACATAATAACATAGGACTCTTAATGACTATTTACGCTTTTCTTTGTCATTTCTCGTCTTTAATACATTTTTCATCCATTTTGTACCTATATCTACCTCTGATAACATTTTCCTAACAGAGAAATTTTGTCTTCGCAATTCTGTAAATTCTTCTAATATTGGTTCTAAAGTCTCTACTTTTAAATTGTATAGCCTACACTTTTTCCTTTTTCCAATATCTATTCCCTAATGCCTCGTTTCCGCACTTAAATCTCGCTATCATAGACTAACTCCCTACTCTTATTTTACCCCACTAAAATATACAAAAGCTTCTCATCTATTTTTATTTCTTTGTACACTCTATTATATTTTGCCCATATTATTTTTTCATATCTTCCTTGTTTTTGTTCGTCTCTGTTTATCTTTCTAACCCTTCCAGTGAGAAATAAGCATCAAATCGACATCAATTTGATTTGATCAATGCAATTTATATCAATTCTCCCTTAATTTGATATCAATTTGATGGGTTATTTTTCTAACTAAGTTATGTATATACATAAAGTTTTTTCATAGAATTCCTGATAAGTTTCAGAAATAGTTCCGTTGATTTATTTAAAAAAAATTGATATTTGAAAATATGAGGTGCTATTTTCCCCTGGCACCTCATTAATAAAAATTGAACGTTTTAACAGCAGTTATACTTGCACCCGTAATAGTTCTAGAGTTTTTGATAGATTTTAACAATAGTTCTGTATTCTACATTAAATATATTTAAACAATTTTTTAATTATACGGCTGGCACCGCACTAAAAAAGTAAACTACCATTTTATAGCGAGTTCCAGACGATTACATAGCATTTTTCAATAGTTCAGCAATAGTTCCAAAGCTTTTTGCAGGTTTCGTCGACAATTCCGGTCTTTAAGCATGTTTAAAACAATTTTTTTATTAGACGGTTGGCACCGCACTACAAGAGTAAACTACTATTTTATAGCAAATTCCAGACGAGTACATAGCATTTTTCAATAGTTCTGCAATAGTTCTAAAGCTTTTTGTAGATTTTGTCGACAGTTCCGGTCTTTAAACATTTTTAAACAATTTTTTATTTGATCCTGTCTCGCACTATCAGATATGAATACTACGCTATGGTATTTAAACTTCAGCCAATTTTATGGTATCTGATAGGTATGTGTTAGTAATGTAATTGACATTTTTTAAATTTTAGAGTTGGGTTAGTTAATCTAATTTTTAACTAAGTTAATGAAATTTAATTGATTATGAAATGAATTCTATTATGTTAAAAGTTACGTAAATAAATACTAATTCTATTAAATTTACGTTAAGATTAATTTGTTTCTAGTTAAAGTAAAAGTTAATTTTGAGAAACTTTTTTATATTAAATTAAAAAGTCATATGATTTGTTTAAGTTAAATTACCAACATAATTACAATATTATTTGTCAAATATATTTAATTTTAATATAATATTTTATTTGTAAATCAACTTACAATGTCGCTCTATTGTTAACCAGTAATTCATGACATGTATAAATACTTATCCTTAGAGGTTTAGAAAGAGGTTACTTATAAATACCATTGTTTGTCAAACGAACTGTCGATAAAACCTACAAAAAGCTTTGAAACTATTGCAGAAATATATTGGAGAATGCTGTGTGGTTGTCTGGAACTCGCTATAAAATTGTAGTTTACTCTTGTAGTGCGGTGCCAGCCGTCTAATAAACAAATCGCCTAAAAATGCTAAAAACCGGAACTGTCGACAAAACCTGCATAAAGATTTGGAACTATTGCAAAACTATTAAAAAATGCTATGTACTCGTCTGGAACTTGCTATAAAATGGTAGTTTACTCTTGTAGTGGAGTGCCAGCAGTCTAATAAAAAAAATTGTTTAAAAATACTTAAAGATCGAAAATGTCGACGAAACCTACAAAAAGCTTTGTCACTATTGCAGAACTATTGAAAAATGTTATGTACTCGTCTGGAACTCACTATAAAATGGTAGTTTACTCCTGTAGTGCGGTGCCAGCCGTCTAATAAACAAATTACCTAAAAATGCTTAAAGACCGGAACTGTCGACGAAACCTGCAAAAAGCTTTGGAACTATTGCAGAACTATTGAGAAATGCTATGTACTCGTCTGAAACTCGCTATAAAATTGTAGTTTACTTTTGTAGTGCGGTGCCAGCCGTCTAATAAAAAAATTTTTTTTAAATACTTAAAGACCGGAACTGTCGACGAAACCTGCAAAAAGCTTTGGAACTATTGCAGAACTATTAAAATATGCTATGTACTCGTCTGGAACTCGCTATAAAATGGTAGTTTACTCTTGTAGTGCGGTGCCAGAGGTCTACTAAAAAATTGTTTAAAAATACTTAAAGACCGGAACTGTCGACGAAACCTGCCAAAAGCTTTGGAACTATTGCAGAACTATTGAGAAATGCTATGTACTCGTCTGAAACTCGCTATAAAATTGTAGGTTACTCTTGTAGTGCGGTGCCAGCCGTCTAATAAAAAAATTTTTTAAAAATGCTTAAAGACTGGAACTGTCGACGAAACCTACAAAAAACTTTAACACTATTGCAGAACTATTAAAATATGCTATGTACTCTTCTGGAATTCGCTATAAAATGGTAGTTTACTCTTGTAGTACGGTGCCAGCGGTCTACTAAAAAATTGTTTAAAAATACTTAAAGACCGGAACTGTCGACGAAACCTGCAAAAAGCTTTGGAACTATTGCAGAACTATTAAAATATGCTATGTACTCGTCTGGAACTCGCTATAAAATGGTAGTTTACTCTTGTAGTGCGGTGCCAGCCGTCTAATAAAGAAATTGCTTAAAAATGCTTAAAGACCGGAACTGTCGACGAAACCTGCAAAAAGCTTTGAAACTATTGCAGAACTATTGAAAAATGCTATGTACTTGTCTGGAACTCGCTATAAAATTGTAGTTTACTCTTGTAGTGCGGTGCCAGCCGTCTAATAAAAAAATTCTTTAAAAATGCTTAAAGACCGAAACTGTCGACGAAACCTACAAAAAACTTTGTCACTATTGCAGAACTATTAAAATATGTACTTGTCTGGAACTCGCTATAAAATTGTAATTTATTCTTGTAGTGCGGTGCCAGCCGTCTAATTAAAAAATTCTTAAAAATGCTCAAAGACCGGAACTGTCGACGAAACCTACAGAAAGCTTTGTCACTATTGCAGAACTATTAAAATATGTTATGTATTCGTCTGGATCTCGCTATAAAATGGTAATTTACTCTTGTAGTGCGGTGTTAGCCGTCTAATAAAAAAATTGTTAAAAAATGCTTAAAAAACCGGAACTGTCGACGAAATCTGCAAAAAGCTTTGGACCTATTGCAGAACTATTAAAACATGCTATGTACTCTTCTGAAATTCGCTATAAAATGGTAGTTTACTTTTGTAGTGCGGTGCCAGCGGTCTACTAAAAAATTGTTTTAAAATACTTAAAGACCGGAAGTGTCGACAAAACCTGCAAAAAGCTTTGAAACTATTGCAGAACTATTAAAATATGCTATGTACTCGTCTGGCACTCGCTATAAAATGGTAGTTTACTCTTGTAGTGCGGTGCCAGCCGTCTAATAAAAAAATTGCTTAAAAATGCTTAAAGACCGGAACTGTCGACGAAATCTACAAAAGCTTTGACATTATTGCAGAACTTTTAGAAAATGTCATAAAGTTGACTGAAACTCGCCAAACAGTGGTACTTTACTCTTGTGGTGCAATGCCAACAGCCAAATTAAAAAACTGTTTAAATATATTTAATGTACAGAACTATTGCTAAAATCTATCAGGAACTTTAGAACTATTACGGGTGCAAGTAGAACTGCTGTTAAAATGTTCAATTTTCATTAATGAGGTGCCACTGGAAGTTAGCACCTCATTTTTTTTAATTTTATTTTTTTAAATATTTTATGTATTCGTATGGAACTCGCTATAAAATGGTAATTTACTCTTGTAGTGCGGTGCCAGCCGTCTAATAAAAAAATTGCTTAAAAATGCTTAAAAACCTGATATGTCGACGAAACTTGCAAATAGCTTCGGAATTATTACAAAATTATTGAAAAATGCTATGTACTCGTCTGGAACTCGCTATAAAATGGTAGTTTACTCTTGTAGTGCGGTGCCAGCCGTCTAATAAAAAAATTGTTTAAAAATGCTCAAAGACCGGAACTGTCGACGAAACATATAAAAAGCTTTGAAACTATTGCGGAACTGTTAGAAAATGCCATAAAGTTAGTTGAAACTCGCCAAAAAGTGGTACCTTACTCTTGTAGTGCAATGCCAACAGCCAAATTAAAAAACTGTTTAAATATATTTAATGTACAGAACTATTGCTGAAATCTATCAGGAACTCTAGAACTATTACGGGTGCCAGTACTATATTGTTACTCCATCGCTGTTAGAAGGATAGAGAAGAGACGTTGAACCCCACGACAGTAACACATATTTATCAAGTAATTTTTAATTATCTTAATTATCTTTTTTGCCAATACATTAAATATAATTATAATTCTTTTTTTTATTTGTATTAATTAAAAATTAATATATTGTTATGTAAAATGTATATTTTTAATTGCAGGTACGTTTAACTGAATACCATATCTAATTATATATAATTGTATGTGGCGCCATATATAATGCTGTGTTAGTAGTGCATTTTGTATATAATTATATATAGCATTATATACAACTATATAGTCATATATAGCCATATATATTAATGTGGCTAATCTGGGTCCATATATAATCAGATATAGCACCATATCTAATTTTATATAATTGTATGTGACGCCAGATATAATGCTATGTGAGCATCCTATATATAATTATATATAGCATTATATATGGCGCCATATACAATTAGATATGCAGACTTGCCCGCTAGTTAGAGCGCGGCGCCGTCGATAGGCGGCGTACTCTCTCAGGAGCAAAGTGCAGTCGATCGGCTACATAAAGATCACTCGTAGCGTGGTTAAGGCAAGCAAAAATTAGCTTCTTGTTCCTGTCTGATGTGGAAGAGGACTGCCACTATTTTTATGATTTACTCATTAGAAATATCTATATATGGTTATTTATATATAAATATTTATCATATCTGTATATGGTTACATACAATCTGATGTATATAATGTTAATTATATATACTATATGATTATATATAATTATATGTGGTTGTATATAATTATATATGGCTATGTGGTTATATATGTTTATATATGGTTACATACAATCGTATACGATTGTATAATGCCAATTTTTTTATATGATTGTAGATAATGTCATTTGAAGATCTGACGAAAATTGTTATTGAACATTTTACGAGAAAAGAATCTTGATATCTCAATGGTTACCATTTATTTGGATGGTTTCAATTGAAACTCACATTAATCTTATCTCATGAAAAAATATTTAGATTAATTATATATAATTATTTTTCTCGGAAAGATGCATCTATAGACTCAGTGTTCTTATCTTTGCATATATGAAACATATATGACTTTATAGGATTATATATATATATCTATATATGATTACTCCAATTCAATAGTATCATCATATATGAACCTGATATTATTATATATAATTCATATAAAGCATTTTGCATTTCTTCAGATATAAGCCGCAAGAACATGGGAGTCCATATATAAAAATATATATAAATATATATAAATTATATATAAATTATATATAGTGCCCATAAATAATTTATATATAATTATATATGCTGGTATATATAAATCATATATAATTACATATAATTATATATAACGTCATATATAATTATATCTAAATTATGTTTTCCTGAAATAATATTAATGTGAGTTTTCAATTGCAACCAATCCAATTAAATCGGTACACTCAATTTTGAGATATCAAGATTTCTTTCTCGTAAATTCATTATTTACATTATACATAATAATTTTGTTTTAGTAAAATGAAATTGTATGTAGGCACATTGTAAAGCCTCTTGAATGGCAAACTGGATTTACATGTGTGTATATTACATATGAATCTGATCTGAAGAAAATAATGTTATTGAACTTTTACGAGAAAGAAATCTTGATATCTCAAAATTGAATGTACCGATTTAATTTGATTGATTGCAATTAAAACTCACATTAATATTATCTTATGAAGAAATAATTTAGATATAATTATATATGACGTATTTAAATATATTTGATTGATTTTATTGATCTTTCGACTGATTTGTGAATGTATATGTACTTAACGTTTTTTTTTTACTTTTATAAGGTTTTGATAGAATTTATCTTCTTTTTGTAAAAATCAAGTGATAGTGTTTCTTACATATTTTATTTAAATTGATTTATTTATTATACATTATTCATTTTTAATTATAAACATATGTAGATGTACATAACATTATTAATATTTATATTGAATATACATGTATACGGCAATCATATTTGTTAATGCACATATGTTTAAATTCTAATAACAATATTAGTAAAAAACACAATATAAACACAACAAATAACATTAATATAAATAAAATTATATATGTATATACATATATACAGGGTGACAGCTAACTGGCAGCCAATCTGTAATAGATAGATATATATAGATATACTAATAGATAGATGTATAGATATACTAATATAGAAATAAACATAAATATATATATATATATTTACGTTTATTTGTATATTAATATATCTATTAGTATATTTGTATACATCTATCTATTAGTATATCTATATATATATATACATATATCTATCTATTACAGATTGGCTGCCGGTTAGCTGTCACCCTGTATATATGCATATACATATATAATTTTAATTATATTAATGTTATTTGTTGTGTTTATATTGTGTTTTACTAATATTGTTATTAAAATTTATACATATGTGCATTAACAAATATGATTGCCGTATAGTCATGTATATTCAATATAAATATTAATAATGTTACGTACATCTACATATGTTTATAATTAAAAAATGAATAATGTATAATAAATAAATCAATTTAAATAAAATTATGTAAGGAACAAACTATCACTTGATTTTTACAAAAAGAAGATAAATTCTACCAAAATATAACCAAAATATATTTTTACCTTATAAAAGTAAAAAAGAAACGTCAAGTACATACACATTCAAAAATCAGTACAAGATCAATAAAATTAATCAAATATATTTAAAAAACTTCGAAAAATCCTCCAAAGAATAAAATTTATTCGAAATTATTTAAGAAATGAAAATGTTTACCAATTATAAATATTGAAACAAAAACTTAACATGTTCGAGTAGCATAATTATATCTTGTATACTTATCAATATCAATAACATAATATTTATACCTTCTTTTTTCTTATCTTATTTTAATCCTGATCCTTATCTTGTTTCCCGTTTCTTTCTCTCTTTCTCTCTTTTTTTCGTACCACACAATTTTTTTTTTCTTAATTTTATATTCTCAACTGCGAGGTTATTTAATTCGCCATACAATATTTTTAGCAGTAATGCCTGTAATTGTCAACTATATATTTAAACTTATTATAATAAGAACTTAATTAATATACATACATTTACATAACAATATATCAATTTTTTAATCAATACAAATAAAAAATTATAATTATATTTAATGTATTGGCAAAAAAATAATTAAGATAATTAAGAATTACTTGATAAATACGTGTTTCTGTCGTGGCGTCCACGTCTCTTCCTTACCCTTCTAACAGCGATGGTGATACAAAAATGGTTATATCATAATATTATTATATTAAATTAAATATGTCATAATATATTGTATTAAATTTCAACTTACTTTGTTAAGCATCAGTTAAACGTATCTGCAATTCAAAACAAATACTCTCTGCTATTTTATAATCTTCCAGTCTAAGTAATTTTTTCCCGGTATTTTTCTTGCTTCTTTTTTTGTGTCTTTCCGTCTCTCGTTAAACAGTCAAACTGTCAAAAACTGTCAACTATATAAACTGTCAAAACTTCACACACGAACGAAGCGAGTCAAGCGCGAGACAGCCAATCGCGATCGGAATAAAGAGGCAACAATGCAATCGCGATTAGCAGGCAACTTTAGGGTTACATGGCTATTTTATAAGAGGATTTTCATGAAAATAACAAAAAAAGAAATATGCGTTTAAACGAAGTATACACACACACACACCCACACACAAAAACTGCACACACACACACCAACAGGACACACCACAAACACACAAAGATATTCTCAGAAACGTGTGGGGAGCCCCCTTTCTGCCCCTCACTCGTAATTTTTCTACTCTAAATCCCCAATTTATGGTCGCTTCGGTTATGTGAAACATTGGAAACGAACAGCCTGGAAAGTCGCAAACCCATGTGTACTGTAACAGCGTGGACGTCGTTTATTTACGTAAAACACTGATCTCATGTATCGTATTTATGAACCGTAAAGTAAACGACGTCCACGCTTGTACAGTACCACATAGGTTTACGACTTTCTACGCTGTTCGTTTCCAATGTTTTGGCACTTAACCAAATAGCGATATAAAATGGTAGGTTAAAGTAAAAAAAAGATAGAATATAGTTCTGAGATATATTGTGCATGCGTGCATGCTTGCGTGTGTGTGTTATACTCGTTAAACGCAATATTTACAGTTTTTTTTGTTATTTCAGACGATATCTTAAAAATACATGTGACCCTCTAATTCGATAACGTTTTGAATTCAGGGACCAAAAATACATAAGATCTACTACCTTTTAATTGATTTTATTCGTATGGACCTTAATTGTGCTATTTACAACATTACACACAGTTTTTTTATTATTTTCATGACGATATCTTTGTTATGAGTGACACACTCGTACCGATAAGAAAGGTGTCAGTAGCACCGATGACGTAATCGGTCAACTACAGCAGTCAGCATCGAGCGCATTGCGCGAGTTTCCGCGCAATCCGCTCGATAATTAGCGCAATGCTCCTTAGACAACACTTGCTATCCAAAATACAAAATACATAAGATCTACCACTCTTCAATTGAGTTCTCGTATAGACCCCTATTATACAGTTTTTAAACAAAATCTAATAATTACAATATAAATTATTTAATTATATATAATTTAAGAATCATAATGTTAATAATTCTCATCCTTAGTTTAAGATATCTTATAGCGGTTTTTTAAAATAATTACAAAATTCATCTTTTTTAAACGCTAAATAAAATTTATTATATAGAGAGGGACAAGCCTTCTTAAGAAGTTACAAGTAACAAAATTGCATAAATAAAAACATGGTAATTATTTCATTAGCGATTCCTCACCGATTTTGAGACCGTCAAATATGTTGTAGGGTCATTATTCTTAACAACTTTTCCCTATACATGTTATCGGTCGCTCGGCCCTTAGTTTTTGAGTTAGTTAAATACAAAAAGTTATTAACAAAAAATTTAATAATACGATACGACACTTCTTCGCTGTGGCGACACATCACACACACACACACACACACACACCACACACACCACCTCTGCGCCCTGCGCATGCGCCTGTGCGCGCGCGCGCGTGTGTGTGTGTGTATGTGTGTGACCATTGTTCAAATAAAATGTAGTTTAATGATAGTGTTTATAAACGAAACTCGAAGGACAGTATGATCAGTATCTGTTATTTCTATACCGTTTATTAAACACTGTTATTGAAGCTTACCCCTCTTAAAAGCATTTCTGTATTCCATTTCTATAGTAGTTTTGTTCATTGATATTGCAAGAAATCGATTTTCGCTCCAGTAGCTATTATAGACATTTACCGAAATAACTAATTGAAAACTACATCTTTTCACGCGCTTTTTTATATATTTTGTGTACAAGAAACCCTCTTTCAACTAAAACCAGAGTCACAATTGGCACGGATATTCGACTTCGTTTCTTGTTACTTCTTTTTTCTATTTTCTATCATTTAAGTTTTAAAAATAATAATTGCGAATTTAATTTTCTATCAAAAAACAGTTATCGATAAAGTTTTGAAACTATTTTAAATATATCAAATTTTATCATTTTTGTCTGCTATATAGATCGGCATTTTGAATTTTAAAGTTATAATAACAGATTCGTTAAATCGATAGTGATCCCAAAATCCTTGTATCCAAATTTAAGGGATTCTCATTTAAAAAAGTTTCCTTTTGTTAAAGCTCGTGGCCATTCACCACTCTACTTCTTCAGATTGTGCTGAAAGCAAATGAGAAATAATTAATCATATAATAAATATTCTTGAAAATATATTTAGATGGAAATGTTTTTTCAATAAGCAACCAATCAGTAACGGACTTACCATATACAAATACCAAAATTTATCTTTTTAATTTATAAAAATAAGTAAATTGTAATATACAATATTATTTTTATACATCGTAAATTATTGCTTTTTGCAAGACGCTTTTTAAATCAGAAATGTTTTCATGCTTTTATTCTTTTTTGTTATTGCTCAGCTAAAGCTTGTTGGTCTAATCAATGGCCTTTAGTGAGTTAAAGAAGGATAAGGAGCAGATTTAACTCCTTACATCTTTGAAACGAAAAGGAAGACGCGTGAAGTTAGCCCCCCAACATTAAAAAAAACTTTCTATAGCTTACTCGATTGCTCTTCGTTTGCACAGTATGCCCATTTCAAATTTTTGTTTGCACACTTCTAGTACAAAAGATATTAACAAAAAAATTTTTGGGGGGCTAATTTCACGTTATTATTTGCTAACTCCGCGATAACAACTGCTCACAAAGTAAGCGCAGCGAAAGGATCAATTGGCATCGCGATGCAACAATGAACTTGATGCATATAAGTAATCTACTTTATATGCCCTTTTTAGGTAGGATTTTTTGTCAGCTCTTCAATTTTTTTTTATAATAATCCTTATTTTCTATATGTCATATTTTTTTATTAATTAATTCAAGTTTGCCTGATTCATTTTTTTATTTGCTTAATATATTTTTAGATATTCAAGAAAAAGTAACTTTTTTAATATTCAGGTGGCGATA